>NC_091929.1:32430461-32500461 GCF_041260155.1 Ptychodera flava
TGTTATACGCTCAATCTAGAAATCTGCAAGGTATTAGCATCCATTCGTTTCGATAAAATATAGATGATAAATAAAATAATTACTTTTGTACAATGCGTGCACACACTATCTGTATTCTCCTTACATTTGAACTAGCCACTAAATAATATTTCATCATTGGCATTAGTATAAAAGAATAAAAACAATTTAAAATAAATTAGATTATGAAGATATATTTATATAAAACCATCTTGAATATCAATTGAACAGACAGTTCGTTCTACCTCCAATACATCTCTACAGTCGGGAGAACACCTATAGTAAGACACAAACCTAAAAATGTCCAATCTCTAATCTGTCAACATCTAGCGTCTGCCTAATCACCTCTGTTGTTGCTCTGTCATTTCCCGGTTGCTTTGAGGTTTGTCACGTTTACTAATAAAAGTTGAATTATGCCAAAAGTCATCATCGATAAATACATCTAACTGTGCATTGCCAGTTATATTATAAAGAGGAGCTAGCTTACCTTTTCTTACATTGTGCTGCCATGGTGGTGGATTACTTCTAGGGCACGAATCAAGCTTCTCGTTGCTAAAATAGTGACTGAATTCCTTTGCAGTTGATGTGGTCTAGGCGGCCATTTTGATCCACATCGATGTCCCTGTGGTCCGGTACGCCATCTTCTCTTTCTGAATGGCTTTCTACTTGGATTCGGTCAAAATGATCCGCGAAAACACCCCGTCTTATAACGGATCAAAGCGTAGCTGTCGTCGGCTGCCATTTTTAAATTCCTGTCAACTTTCGCTCACGATCGCTGCTTAGATATCCAGAGCTTCCGTTAATGCAAAATTCTGCGTATTTCACGCATAAGTACTTTGAAGTACGCATTGAAAAAACGCAGTCTCCGTAACAAAGACATTAACAAAAGTGGTAACGTGCACTGCTCTGTATGTCCTTAAGAACTTTGGTTCAGTGCCCAATACACGATTAAGACATCGAAACGTAGATTACTGAGTGAAGATGTAATAAATGATCTGATGGTGATGACAATAGATGGGCCATGATTTGGCGAATTCAACTTGAAAGCAGCGATGATAGAGTTCACGAAGCAGAAACATCGTCGGAAGTAGTAGACCGGAAAAGTAAAAAAATGAATACCGTCGACAGAGATGTTATGGCTAATTTATAGGTACATACATGTAGTTTTACTCGTTGTTGATACATTTTACACATTGAAAAAACATTTGCGTACAGCCTTACGGAGGTTTGAAAATCCTAACGGAAACTCTGGCATAAAGATACACATTTATGCATCCTAGGAAGCAACCTGATGTGTATTTATACATCATTATGCACAACATAAAGAAACATCTTCAATTCCTTCACGATTTGGACCTTATAGTTTCCAAGATGAATCTTCTTGTTTTGTTATTTACACATATTGTACTGAAGTTCTAACTTTCTACCAATGTTTTTTTTCTTTGTATATGAAATGCATTATGTAAAATGCCCTGTATAATATTTTTGAATAATGCTGGTGTGTAAGTAACAGATATTGTTGTTGTTGAAATGAATCAAAACTGGGTTAAATTCTATTTTCAACAGTAACAATGATGTACTATAGTAAAGACAGAGACTACAAGATGTGTGATTGGTTGTCTCTGCAGACGCCCTCACCAACTACATTAATATCATTGTTGTCCTAACTACTTTACACACTTCAACCAATTTAACACACACATATCTACCAAAACATTATCATAGAAGAGGTCTGTTTTAGTCGTTTATTTAAAATAGTTAAATATGAAATCACATGTAACACAAAATACAGAGATTCAAAAACGTCCTTAAAAATACAAGCAATATACTTCATGTGAAATACAAAAACTACACTCGTTGTTTCTTCTAATGCAATATTGAAATCTCAAACAAGTATCTGAGAACTTATTTAAATTGATTCACTTTACTTGGCAATTATGGTTTTAGTCATAAAAAATAAATAATAAATTCATTGTTTTCCAAGATTACAAAAGAAAATTGGATGTATTTGGTATTTGGATGTGTAAAGAGAAAGAGGCTCCACAGCTAGCTATATTTTGTGTTGCACTGCTTTCGATTTATTACAGATCACACATGATCATAAGTTCTGCCATATCATCGAACATTGCAATAAAATATTTCAATTACAACCTAAATTCAGGGTAAGATTCAAGCACATTACATTTTTGTTAAGCGTTGTAAAGTATTGCCAAAAATAACTGTAGTCTTGAGTTAGTGTATCTGTAAATTTGTTTGCATATATGCACCTCATTTTTAACACATTTGATGAAATATCAAAAAAGTCTACTGAAGAGACTAAGACAGAATTATTGGTCTTATAAGGCAGTAATCCATCGAAAACAGTCCACATATTCACATATTTGCAGCTTTGGGAAGTCAGCCTAATCACTGTTTATGACCCAGTAAATGTAATAACATATAGAAAAAGTCTGGACTTTCATGAGTAAAGCCTCTGTCTGATCAATAAGTTCAAAGGTTGAGTGGTCACTGTTCGCAACTAAGAATACATCACTGAGCTTTTAGCAGAATCAAAAAATGCAACAAAGATGCTTGTACATTAAACATTGTCCGTGGTTACATTGGTGTTGACGGTTATGTGGTAGCGTGTCGGGGCCGGCAAGGCTGGTATTCCAATGATGAAGGGATGTAAAGACGACTGGAAACAGCGAGTACTATATTATCTAAGATGTACTTTATTACACTAAGCTCTAAGCTACGTACATAGAGTGATGGTAAGCTGGAGACTGACTTGAGTACACGTGGGCTAAGAGAGATATACATGCCCTCATGAATAGTAATGACAGCTCATGAATAATAATCACACGACACTACGTCACATTCCTTCCTCCTGATTTTGATGGAGACAGGGAGTCTACATCACTAGAACGCAAAATAATTCGGAAAATCAGCAAAAATCAAAATGAAATAATACAATTCTAATACTACTGAATCTAAAGGAAAGTACATGACAAAAAAAACTACTGACTAAGTCGGGTACAGCAACCTGGGTAAACACCATTACTATAAGGGTTAAAAATTCAACATGCATTTTTGAAAACAGTGTATATCAGGTCACTACAGCCCTTTCACTACATCATTCATGCACCTTCACACACTACCGTACATCCGAGCTCCACATTCGTGACAATGCGTCTGCATTTGTATTTTCGCTGCCCTTCTTGTACTCAATCTTAAATTGATGCTCTTGCAGTATTAAACTCCATCGCAACAACCTACGATTTTTACTACACATTTTGTCTAACCAAACCAACGGATTGTGATCTGTTTGAACTGTAAACTCTCTCCCGTACAAGTAAGGATTCAAAGCTTCCACAGCCCAAACAATGGCTAAACACTCTCTTTCTATAGTTGGGTAATTTCTCTCCCTGGGGAGGAGTTTTCGGCTAATATACTGAACCGGATGTTCCTCTCCCTTGTCATCATACTGACACAAAACCGCACCAATACCATGGTCAGACGCGTCTGTCTGCACCACAAACGGCTTATTATAATCTGGAACCGCCAGAACTGGTGATGATGCTAAAGCATCTTTCAGCTTCTGGAAAGCATCCTCACAGCTCTGAGTCCATTGAACATTGGCTGGGCTGTTTTTACATGTTAGCTAAGCCAATGGGGTCGCAATGTCAGAGAAATTTGGGATAAACTTTCTGTAGTATCCTGCTAATCCTAAAATGATCTGACATCCTACTTTGTCACTGGTGTTGGATAATTGACAACAGCATTAACCTTATCTGCCATAGGTTTTATTTTTCCACTTCCAGCACCGTAACCAATGAAAGAAACTTCACTGCCACCAAGATAGCATTTCGTTGGTCTAGCAGTTAGTTTACAACAAGGCAACTTCTCAAATATGCTACGCAGGTGTTTAACATGATCTTCCCATGAATGATCATGTGGACCCAAGTCATCCATATATGCTTTTTCTCTGGGCTGATTAAACGTCTTATCCATTAACCTCTGAAAAGTTGCTTGCGAATTTTTCATCCCAAATGGCATAACAGTAAACTCATACAGTCCAAAAGGAGTGATAAAGGCGGACTTTTCCCTAGCACGTTTGCTCAAGGGAATTTGCCAATATCCCTTTGTGAGATCGATCGTCGATATATAATTCGATCCGCCGATTTCCTCAATCAATTCATCTGGTCTAGGCATCGGATATGCGTCAGATACCGTAACCTGATTCAGTCTTCTGAAGTTCACACAGCAGCGAATTCCGTCCTGTTTTTTCTTGACTAAAATGAGAGGCGAGGCATAGGGACTCTTTTATTCAGTAATAATTCCAGCTTTCAGCATTTTCTGCAGTTCCTCTTTAACTGTCTGTTTAGCTGCCTGCGGTAGACGATATGGTTTCTGACGAATTGGCGTTTCGTCAGTAGTTATCACATCGTGTTCTACCCATCTAGTGCAAGAAGCGATATACAAGTTCTATGCAAATGAGAACAAGTGTAGCGAAGTGTAGCGAAGCTAAATTAACACTACAATTGAAAGTTTAATGTGTTAGAAGTGTTGGTTTATATTGTATAAAGCATTCTGTAAAATTTGAACATTCAGTTTCTTTGACGTATTGTCGAAATAAAGCTGAGAATGGCGTACTTGATTGCTTGTCATGGAAGGATATACCTGTGTAAAGCGGACCAATGTTTTGCTGACCGCTCACGGTCGGCGCGGTGACCGGTACTGTGGATGCAGAATGAAACCCTTGGCCTCGGCGAAAGTTAACTCAACGCGGCGCCGTATACATCGTACTCAAGCCAAGTCTCACCGTTGTAGGGTAACAGCTCTGATGATAACTTATTTGCCTCGAGTTGCGAAGTCCATCCTCCCACGTAAGTACTTGTGTACTGCCAATTAAAATATGTTAGTAGCTGTGCGTGCATGCCACGAGTCGACTGTGTTTTCAACACACTTACAGCCCTGCCACGCAGAGGTACGCTCGATCATATTATACTCGAATTGACTGAATTTGATATATTCATTGCACTGATTTCGGTGTATTGTCGATCATATGTGGTGTGACAGTTGTGTCAACATATGGTCATACGCTAGAACCGCCGAGGATCGAAAGAGTGAACGTTGCACGAAACCGCAGGTTATTCACGGCATGGGTATATTAGCTGTGCGTGGCAGGGCTGTGTTTTACCGGGGTTATACGGCCTCCCGCCGTATAACGCCGGTAAAACATAGCCCTGCTGCCACGCAGAGCTGGGGTTTTTACCCCTTTCGTCAGCTGAGGTAACCTCATGATTCACTGTAGTATCGCCATGCGTACAGGTCTGTGTGGCGGAGGCCGTAACGCCGGGAACACACAGACCTGTACGCAGGGCTACGTAGTGTAGTGCTTAGTCACACACGTTCTTTTTTCGTGTTCGTGTCTTAGATTTTTTTCATATGTGGAACAAGTACACGTACGTACGTACGGGAGCTGAATTGCATTACATACGCTGGCGATTCAGTGTACTGTACAGAGATGTTTGATTAAACGATATGGCATCAGCGGCCAGGAGGTATCATACGGATAGAGGTCACACTGTGAGATCATGGAGGTAGAAGGAGAGACTATACCTCCATGGTGAGATCAAGCTTGTTCTCACGGGATCGGAAGCAGCTGTGCCGAGCCCGTATGCTTTATGTTCGGACAGTGCATGCACTGACGAAATTTTTGTCAAGTAAAATGGTTTACATGCTGTACAGTATCATGGATCGTAAGCATGAGTGTGTGTTCACAGTTTCCTTACCTACACTCATGGAGCTAGGAACAAATACCATTTCTAGCTCCATGCTAAACTGGTGTATAAAAACTCCGGTGTGTGCATAGTTAATATTTAACTTTGCAAATTATTGCATAACTTTCATGGAGTCACAGATTTGATAATCATTTTCATTCTGAAGGTCTGAAAGTCCGCTCTACAATTATTGTTTACATGTAGCGTTCAGGGAAATAAATCGAACGGGACCTTGTAAACTTCCGGTTCAGGGGGAAGGCTGGCAGGTAAATGAACAGAGGCCACATATAATCCATGTAGTGCATTTGGTGAAATTCCAAAATTTAATTTCTTGTACACAAATGCCCTTATCACAGTTATTTTAACAATATTAATTAATGATTAATGTAATTAATATTATAGAAATAATGGGTGATGCTCTGACCATTATTATTCATTTATGGCCAAGGGCGAGAGGAAAGTCAAGAATTTACAAGGCTTGGCGAGCATGCTTATTTTGGCTTTCAATCTTGCCAAAGCCTATAGAAAAACGTTAATGGTCGGGGCAGAGCCTGTTATTTCCAAGATATTACCAACAAACCCTAGAAAATCATCAAGATTTACAAAAATTTCCCATGTGAAAGACAACCGAGCCCCAGAACTTGTGCAATATTGCCTGAACACATGGGTTTATGTGCCAGAGAACAGGTGACAATTTGCCAGACGCCAGGATGGCAAATCTTTTCCTGCTGCGAGGGCACATAAACCCATGTATTCAGGCAACAATATTTTTATTACATGCCTCTGGTTATAAATGCTGTACGATATTTAGTTATATGCTGGACACTTTCAAACAGTTTTACCATTATCGACCAGCATCAAACGGATTTTAACGAAGTCAAATAGAAGTGTGCACATGTATATTTTACATCTATCATTCAGGGTCTACTTAGATGTCGAAAACATTGTAGGGCTTCACTGGCCTTTGTAACCATGGAAACCAGTCAGTACATCGTTCACCGACCCCCTAACTCCCCGGATGTTCCTTTTCAAATCAATTCACTGATTTGCACTCACATCAAGGCATGTAATAAGCAATGCACAGTCATGGCCACCCTAAAAATTTGGCAAATCTGGAGATTTTTAAAAAAATGTATAACTTGGGCCACAAGTGCTTCATTTTGTTTTTGTGATTGATTATGATCTTTGTACAATTGACAATTTACATTTTTGCTGAAAAGTTACAATGTTAGCATTATTATTCATATTCATGGACATCAAAACAAACCATTACTGTGTATTTGTGGTCAGTCACATGGTTCTGCTCCACCAATTAAATGAGATGTCTATAGCATGGTAATACATAATGAATGAGTGTATGATTTTACTGATCTTTTGACCCATATATCCATGATTAGAAAGTTGAGTATCCATTGTACAGACGGTGAGAAATAGGACTATCTGCAAGATTCTAATTGTATTCGTTGACATTTGCCTACAGCTGTTAGTATACCTCACGTAACCTGGTCGTAAAGCCTCAGAGGTACATGTATGTGAAACTTAGAAGGAACAAGAATCAAAAGATTGATAACTGCTCTTTGACAAAATCCTTCATCAGGTAAGATTTGATTTTTAATTTCCTGCACATGTCTCGTTCGTTATCAGTTAAGCTTTTCACATGCTCGGTTTTATTTGGCGGAATTGTAATACTTTCTTCAACATCAACTCCCTCAATGCTCTCTACGTAACTTTAATACATGTAAGTATTTCAGAATATGCGTCTGTAGTGTGGTCTCCTTGGCAAAAAATTCAACAGGACAAAATAGAGCAAGTGCAAATGAAATTCATGAAGTTCCTTTGTTTCAAACATAGCATCCTTACAGCCGAAATAATTATGAAGAATTCTGCAAGCGTTTTAACCTTTAGCCTCTTTATCATTGGAGATTATTTATATTTTTATACAAATATGTGAATAATATGTATGATTGTCCCAATCATGTTTCATATTAATTTTGATGTTTCTCAGTAAACTACATGTACAAGAACTCGCACTGTTTTTTAGACTCGCAGTATAAAACTCGATGTTTTTAGGTACGTGGCTCTTCAAAGATGTATGGCTACTTTAAATGAATTGTGCATTTCCAACCCTGCCATTGACAACACTTTATCTTGTCAAAGTTTCAGATGCCTGGTCAGAATGCCATGCTTAAATTTGTACATTTTTAGCTACTATAGACTATAGTCTATAGAAGCTATTGGGATGGGTATCCGTCCGGCGTCAGTCTGTATGTATGTATGTATGTATGTATGTATGTATGTATGTATGTATGTATGTATGTATGTATGTATGTACGATGTATGTATGTATGTATGTATGTATGTATGTATGTATGTATGTATGTATGTATGTATGTATGTATGTATGTATGTATGTATGTATGTATGTATGTATGTATGTATGTATGTATGTATGTATGTATGTATGTATGTATGTATGTATGTATGTATGTATGTATGTATGTATGTATGTATGTATGTATGTATGTATGTATGTATGTATGTATGTCCGTTTGTGAGGCGTCCGTTCACTCAAATATCTTGAGAACTGCAGTACTTACTGATTTGATATTTGTTGTGTAGATGAAAAATATGATTTTGAGAAACTATTTTTTTTATTTTTTGATATTGTTGAAAATAGGCAAATTAATGCCAAAAAAGGTATTTTTGGTAAAAAATCTTCTTCTTCATAACCGTTGGGCAGACAGCTTTGTTATTTGGTATACAGGTCCCTAGGGACCACCAGACTTCGATTTGTTCAAATTGTGATGAAATATGCAAATCTGTATTTTTAAGGAATTTGTTTGTCATTTTTGATCAAAATTTGACTTGCATTGTGTGTAATTCTTGTACTGTATAAACCCTATCAATTCACCCAGAAAAAAATAATTCATATGATTTTAATAATTGAATTAATTAGAAAATCATCAAAGCCAAACTAATTTTAGTGTAGAATTATCAGAAAATTCAACTTTTTTGACAGTTCATAGTGAAATGCTTACCATCTTGGAGGATTAAAACATGTAAAGGCAACTTTCCTGAATGCAAACTTTGACATATTCTGAACCGTCATTTATTGTGCCCTGTATGTTATCTAAAAGAAATTGCCTAAAATAGTTTGTCATGATAGGGTGGTCAAATAAATAGAGATAGAGAAAGTTCTAATTTCCATTTATGGTTGACTTGGTAAGGATAAAATAAAATTATTTTTGGGGGAAAAAAATAGAGTGGTCAATTAAAAGAGTGGTCAAAGTGATAGGGTTTTTATGGTAAAGCTGGGCTGTAAGATTCCTCATGTGCTATTTATAGCAATTATTCAATCTGTGTAAACAGTGCAATGAAAGTGTTACATGATGCTTTTGATGACCTTGAACTTCTTAAGTTTCAAACATTTGTCTCTTCAGTGTGCTTTCTCTGAGTACGTACAGTCTCAACTTATTCAACAGAACTTACTTACAATGTTAATTTGAAAGTTAAAATGTGCTTGGTTAATAGGATGAAAATACTGATGAAAAGATAACCAGCTTAAGATTCTTTATAACCTGACAGATATGCTGTTTTTATGACAAAAATCTTGATTTAAGCAAGTCTTGTTTACTTTAATTAGAATGTAATTAACTCTCGTTTATTAGCTACTATAGACTAATATAGTCTATAGAAGCTATTGGGATGGGTATCTGTCCGGCGTGCATTGTCAGTATGTATGTATGTGTGTATGTATGTACCAGTATGTATATGTGTGTCCATTTGTGAGGCGTCCGTCCACTCAAATATCTTGCGAACTGCAGTACTTACTGATTTGATATTTGTTGTGTGGATAAAATATATGATTTTGAGAAACTGTTTTTATTAATTTTTGATATTGTTGAAAATATGCAAATTAGCACCAAAAAAGGCGTTTTTGGTAAAAAATCTTCTTCTTCATAACCACTGGTCAGACAGCTTTGTTATTTTGTATACAGGTCCCTAGGGATAACCCAACTTAGATTTGTTAAAATTGTGATGAAATATGCAAATCTGTATTTTTACGGAATTTTTTTTCTATTTTTGGTCAGGCCATCCTGAAATTAGCTATCAAAGATATCCACCTTCCTCATCAATACATGTGTCACAAAAGGTTATTCTCTACATAACACAGCAGAGCTCTGTCAACTGTTGAGTCGCTTGTTTTTTCAAAACCGCTGGTCAGACAGCTTTAATATTTGGTTTACAGGTCCCTAGGATGACCTTAGTGAGATAATTTCATACAGTCAGGAAATACTTAATTTTGTATCCATGTCTATAGTAGCTTCAGGGACTTTGGCCCTATGTTTTAATGGTTTCATATAGTTTGTTGTTTGTTGTTTATTGTTTTATTGTACTTCATGCATTCATATTATTATGTTTATTTTATGGAGCCTGTTAATGTGACTTGTTCCTGTTGGTCTTTCTTTGAAATAAATATATAAAGATATTGCTACTTGCTTGAATACACGTCTTGACTTACATTATGTACCTGTTTCCTTTAAAAAGGTCCACAATCACCAGTGACTACAATGGGTTTAGGGCAAAGTTATAGCAGTGATGAAAGGTTTAATTAGAATTACAGAAGTCACAAACAATCAAGTTGTCTTATCTTGCATATAAAAAGCCATGTTTTAGAATGAACTGATGTAAAGCAATTTGCAGGACATAATATTTACATTGCATGATTCAAGTTAATGTTTCTTTTCACCCAATCAGATTCAAGATCCCTTGCTGAGGCAGTGCATACTGGGCAATGACAACCAGGTGAAAAGCAACATAGTGACAATACCATCCTCCATTGCAAAGCATATACACAGTGTGTGGCTATGCAAAGAGCCAACACTGAACAGAGATGATGGTGTTGTCATCAATGCAGAGCAAAAACCTGTGGAATTGAGGGAGTCTTTCATCAATATATTTACTTTCCTAAGACAATGGGTCCTTGCTGTGGCACAGGTTTGTACTTACACTGTTCAGTGTTTCCACTGGGTAAATTTTCCCTTAAGCCATTCTGGCTAATTGAGACCAAAATTGATTAGCCAGAACTATAGCCATCAAAATTACATGTAATTGCATTTATGATTTTTATCCAACTGACAGTTGTATATATATACTCAGGTGGGTCCTATCAGTTGCTACAGTGGCAAGATGACATTAAACTGGTCCAATAATCATTTCTATTCAAGGTAATACATTACCAGGTCCATTGGACATTTGTGATTTAAAAATTTAAGTAGGACTCATCCTGACCGACTGATAATTAGTGGCAATGAAAATAAACAACTATTTTTTATGGAACAAACTGCTTTCTTAATAACATTCACAACAAATTTTATTTCCTGTGTGCCACACACTTAATTTTGCACTTTTGTAAATGTATCAAGATGTATCACAAGTATTGCATCATTGACAGGGTAACTTCAAGATGTTTCCTTTGAAAGATCCATAGCTTCTGCCTCAGTCATCAAGTGCTTTCAATTCTCCAATCACAGAGTCTAATTATTAAACCAACTGTTCACTTAAAGAAGGTGTACTGGTAATTACATTTTGTTCACTAGGTGTAAACAGTCGCTTCTTTCTATTGTAGTCCAAGCAGTAAATGCTTTAGTTTCAAAATCAAACTGGGTGTATACATGTATGTTAAAATGTCCTGTCTGGCCACTTGATATGTCTTACAGAAAAAAAAAGCTGACTCTTCTCTTATTGAAACACTAGTCATGGAAATTCAACAAATATTCCTGGTACACTTTCTTTTTTGTAACTACTACTACCCTGCAACTCTGCGGACAACCTGTGCAATTATCTTTTTTGCTTACTTGTACTCGAACACGACTTAGCATGTTGCAGTGTGCTGCTTGTTGTTCAGCGTGGTAAACATTCAACAGGACAACATCCTGGGCAATATCTTCATGCAAATATTATGACCTATGCCTATCCACAATACAGTGTTACTCAGTACGTGTACACATCATGGCAGGAGGTGACCCCTGCCTATCCACAAATACATGTACACAGTATGGAAGATAACCCGGGCCTATCCTCAATCCGAATGCATTCACATGGTATGGAAGATGGCACAGACATATATCCACAATACACATAATATATGCAATGGAGGATGACCTAAGCCAATCCACAATACACATACATGCACACAGTATGTACATGTAAGATGAATCAGCTGGCCTATATAGAATACAAAATGGGAGATGACTAAGGCCTATCATTAATACAAACAGTCTGTACCTGTATCGTATTCAGGATAGGCCCAGGTCATTTTCAATAATGTGTACCTGTATTGTATTCAGGATAGGCCTGGGTCATCTTCCATAGCAGGTACCTGTATGTGTATTCTGGATAGTCCAGAGTCACCTGCGATGCTGAGTAATTGTTTTGTGGATAGGCCTGGGTCATTGTATTTGCATAGGTTATAACATTTGCATGAAGTTTGGCTCAGGACGTCATCCAATTGACAGTTTACCACACTGCGCTCATTTATAGCTGCCTCTGAGTTTGCCGCAGTAGTGTCCTAAGGTGACGTTTTTGAAACACTGGTTTCATTTTGTTCACCACCCTTGCTGTCATTGGCTGCTGTTGTCTGCTTAGTTTTTAAAAATACACTGCAATCAGTGTTTCCTGACTATGTTAAAAGCATTGTTTACAAAGCACTTGTCATCATAAAATAACAAGGTCATTGCATGCAGCCATCTGAAAGCATGGCATATCACTTCATAAGTTACTGATTATAATAGTTTTCTGAGACTGCACACTAAAGCAAGGAAAGAATGACCACCCAGGGATGTTGAAAAGTCTCTCTGCCTTTTAAAGGTGGAGCCTCCCTTTAAAAGGACGCGAAGCTATGGCAGCGTTCATTGTGTTAGTGGACACCAAACAGGCAACACAAGGTTACACGCTCCAGAAAATGCCACTTTTTAGTTTTCCCCGGCCACAAGAAGGCAGACAGACTGCCAAGCGGTCAGCGTGAAGTTGCTGCCGATCGAACTCTGTGGTTATATTAAAAGTCTAACGCGACTGGAAGACAATTTTTTAGGAAATTCGAGCGTTTGTGGTGGGCAATCAATGACCGTTGGCGATTTGAACTGACCGTCAATCAAACGCTTGTATAAACTCTGTTTGCAGGATTAGCAAAAGGTGATAAAAGGTTGAGATCAGTTTGTGTAATTAATGTTATAGAAATCAAACATCGTACTGGCCAAGTGTTTGACTGGGAGGAGAACTCCACTAATGCGAGAACCTGGGATTGAAAAGTGCGGCTTTAACTGCACTCTCGACCAGCCCCCTGAAAAATAGCACTGACCAGTTTGGCGAAGGATAGTTGAAAAATATTTCCCAATCTGCAGACATTTCATTTGCCATTTCACGCTCTTGCGAATGGCAGCGGAAACACTGCTGTTGTCATACACATTTGTAGTCCTTTTTTTAAAATACCCTCTTGAGTAGATCAAATGTATTACACCTCTACCATACTATTTAATCAGTAACTTTGTTGTGATAATCATGGCTTACACTTTTTTGGTAAAGTTATTTTCTCTTATTTAGCTGAATTTGCTAAAAAATTTTCTTGGGACTTGGCACTCTATGAATTGCCTAGTGAAATGCAGATGATATGATAAATGCACATGACTAGACATTCAATACATGTAGCTTCATTCGTAGGATCCATAAAACTGTTATGATGAAGTATATTCCAATGAGAGAATACATCTGGTATGCACACGTGATTTAGAATGTTTACATGTGTGTAATGCTTATCATCATTAGGGTTAAGGACATACAGAGTGTTTGCAATTCATTGTAGTACATCCCATCACCAAATGTATTTTAATCATTCCGGTTATCATTGTTATTTAAAGAGTTATAAGTAATCATGAGTCTATGTGTTTACAATTCAGGATCAGCAGTGAATGCTGCGCAATATCAAGGATGAGAAATACCATTGACCTTGACAAAGAGCATTAAAGACAAAGTGGAGGGCTTTGGATTGGACTTGGATCATGACATTATTACGAAAGATGAATGGAAATGATCAAACAACAGGTAAATTTCCATTTTAGTCCTTGCACCACAGTATATATACACAAGTGGCTGTTGCAAAGATGTGCTGGAACTGGTATCTTGTAACTTGCACAAAGTGTTTTATGTTAGTTGTCTTTATAGCTATACACATGTCTAGCATGTTTACAATTACAAGAATACTATTTAGAATCACAGGTTCACAAAAATATTAGTGATACATTTCTGTATTTTAATTGACATTGCCAGCTGCAACTATGTAGGTACATCAGCTTTACACTAATTCATCCTGAATTATACACAACATGCATGTGACAGCAATCCTCATTCTTAAACTGTGCAGGACATTGGTTGTAGCCAATCTATTACATATGACATGAGCAAGAAGGAAAAAGTGTGGTTTAGATGTCTAGGCTAGAGAAACATGCATATAGCGGAGAGAAATATAAATTTAGTTGTTCTTTTTACACAAGAATTCTTGGATATGTAACACACAAATAAACTAACTTTTTTTGAAGAGAAATTATTATCTTCCATGATTGGTCCATGATTGTCTTCCATGAGTTTATTATTATTACTATGTTAGGGAACAGGTGTGTATATCCATGCAGAAGAGGAAGCAGGATAAATCCAAAACCGACTTTAAGGCAGCATTTTACCACGCAAAGAAAGGAACCAACTACCAGGGACAGTTGTCTCAAGATGAAGACAGTGGGATTGCACCTCCATTTGGTAGAGGATTTCCTATTAGTCAGTATGGTGGAGAGACGTGCACCCTTACACTGCTCAGCACACAGATTTGTGTATGTTAGGATCAGAGGCTCCTAAACCATAGCACCTACCACAGATAAAGAGTGGGCAACTTAACAGACAAAACCCTCAATACTAAGCATCATCAGATACAGCTAGTACAGAACTGTTGAAGGTATATAATTATATACCTGGATATATAATTATATAATTATATATCCAGCTCATAGAGAGGAAAAATTCAACTTTCAGAGCACTGAGAAAAGACAATTATTATTTCATGCCTCCCCTCAGTATCATGGTGATCTCTGTAGTATAGTAACGGACCTGTAGCTAGTTGTCACTTGTGATGATTGTTTATAAACATTCCATTATAACTTCTTTTTCTGCTCCAGAGGGTGTACATGTCAACCAGGACCCAGATTTACATATACTTGTCAATAACATTGCAATGTGCACATGTATGATACATTTTGTTTCCCAATAAGCTTCCATAAGAAGAACAAAAAAACTGGAGTTGATATCAAAAGAAATTGTGAAAAATTCATCAAAAAATTACAGCTACTGGAGCCCAAATTTCATGGGGAGGTGTCATTATTTGCGGAGTAGAGGTCGGAGGGGGATGTTGGAGTAATTTTGTCGGAAACTCTAAATTTTGAGTACCCCCCAAACCATGATGAATTTGAGTAACCCCCCTCCCTTACATGGAAATTTTGACTGACCCCCACACTCAATTTTGAAAAGTTAAATTTCAATACATGTATTTCTACAATTTACATAAATACAGCAATAGGAAAGACCATTCAAATCCTTGTGTACCCTGCTAGATAATCATTGGTTATCTCATGATGGTTGAAAAAGGTGAAACCAACAAAATGAAATTCAAAGTCACAACAAAACATAGATGTCAAAGGTCACACTATAGCCAGTATACAACCACATACAGTTTTGTTTAATATGTATGGGTATCATAACAGGGTCCTCACTAGGATATCCGACAGGGTAGACTTTGAAAGTACAGATTGAAGAACATGCAGGGCTGATGGGGAAAGTGTCCGCTTGGCTTGCTCCCCTCCCTTGCATGGAAAAGTTTGAGAAATTGTAGTGTGCATTGGTGCAGTTTGGTGTAATCTAAGAGGTATTTTCAATGTGTAATTTTACTGAGTAAAAATTTGTAGAAATTGATGTGTGAAGTAGGCAATCTGATAGGTGTTTCAATACATTTGCACCAAAAATTGAGTAACCCCCCTTCTTTCTCTCAACATTTTGAATAACCCCCCCTTATAGCTTTCAATATTTTGGGTGACTCCTTCACATTCATCTGACCCCAGGATGTAACTAATGATGGCTCCCTAGGAGATACATCTTCAAGCTTGTGCGATATGGATTTCAGGCAATGTCAACTTGTGGACAAAAGGATACAGAGAATGTTGCAGATTATTGCAAATGGGACTAACTTATGAATACAGCACACCAAGTCACATTCCATTATCAAGAACAAAAGCTCAAAACTACATCTGAAGCTGGCTTTGGAGATAAAAACTATTGCTTGCAATCATCGACCCTCATTACTCGCAACGCGCTATGCCAGAGCAAAGTGTACATATTCAGAACATCAGTTTGATCGTTCATGAGATTCAATGTTAAGTACCAAGTATTGTTGTTGGGGACCGCTTGGCAAATAAACTTAATATATTTCAATATTACTAAGATTACACAAAGAAACCACAGCAGTTGCCTGTCCCATTTTCTCGAAGGTCTATGTTGCAATAAGTGAAAATATTTCAACAAAATTCACCTTTAGCAGTCAGACAAGCTTATGAAAAATAGAGATTTATATATGTAATCATCACTTGTTTATTTGTATTCTAATGAATATAACTTTAAAAGAACAGACAGGGAATCAAACGGTTTTCTATTTTAGCTCTGCAGTTAGTGTGAATGAGCATATTTTTTGTACCCTGGTAGGTGTGTTGTTGTTAGTCATCCGTCAACTTTTAACATTTTTGAGGGTGAATTTGCTTTTAAGCTTCACTGTCAGCAAAGCAGAGCTAATCTAATGAGTGGATGTGTATTGTTGTTTGTCAGCTTTTAAGGTTTGCTATCAGCAATGCGGAGCTTATCAAATGGGCTGATTTTACGTCATTGCCCATCTCTCCCTCCGTCCATCATCCGTCCGTCCGTCATCCATCACAATTGCGCTCTTCTCTGAAATCACATAAATTGTCTGGTTGCTTTGAAATTTGATACTCGTGCAGAATTTGCATATTTCTATATTTTAGGCATTTTTTTGCTGTTTTTGGTCACAAAATCTATTTCTCTGAAGTTGCTTGTCTGATTGCTTTGAAATTTTATATGCATTTCACTTGGGGTGACCTCAGTTAGGTTAATTGTTCAAATTTTAGTGAAATATGGAAATTGGTATTTTGAGGCAATTTTTGTCATTTTTTTAGTCCCCATGGACACCGTCCGGAGGACTTATAGGTTTGGCCATGTCCGTGCATCCGTCTGTCCATGCATGCGTGCGTCCATTCACGCAGATATCTCAGAGATGCCTGGAGCGATTTCACTCACACTTGGTACAAGGATTACTTCATAAATCATACATATGCAAGTTGATTTGTTTTGTGATATGATCCAATATGGCCGCCATGCGGCCATTTTGTTACGATTTTTTTATGTGCAGAGCCATAACTCAGGCACATCTCAACCGATTTTATTCAAAGTTGGTACAAGGACATTGACCTATATCATACATATGCACGTCAATTTGTTTCACGAAATGATCCAATATGCCGGCATGACAGCCATTTTGTTACAATTTTTTCATGTATGGAGCCAAAAATCGGGCACTTTCAACATCAATTTTATTCAAAGTTGGTACAAGGACATTGACCTATATCACACATATGCACATCAATTTGTTTTACGATATGATCCAATATTGCCGCATGGCGGCCATTTTGTTACAATTTTTTCATGTCCTTAGCCATGACTCAAACATGTATCATTTGGGGCCGTTTTTGCCATTTTTTGTTAAAAACTTTGTTTCTCAAAAACTGCTCATCTGATAGCTTTGATATTTGGCAGACATGTTCTTAGGATGATCTTATTGTGACATTGTGTATTTTTACAGCTGTCCTTAAATGAACTATCAAAGATTTCCACCCTCTTCATCATAAGTGTCAGAAATAGGTATAGTCTCTACATAACACAGCTGAGCTTTATCAGCTGCCATTTCACTTGCTTACAAATAAAAACTTTTAATGATACCAATATGTCACAAACCATTAAAAGATAGTTTCCATGTTGTTTTGAAATGAATGTATTCATGACATCAATTATCAATTGGAAAACGCCCTCTAGTACTTTTCCCTTCAGTGACTTTGCTTTGCTTCACTCACTCAGTGACCCCCTATTTTAACCATCATGGATTAGGGTGTCCCACCTTTCCAAAATTCTTGGAAAAACACTCACTGAAACCGACAAGTACATTATTCATCAACACATTTGTACATTATTCATCAACACATTTGTCTCACACATAGTTATTCTCTGCACACCACAGCAGGACTCTGTCAGCCGCTAGGTCACTTTTTGGCATAACTCTTCTTCCCCTAAACATTTCAACCTATACTTTGAATAGGTCAAGTGGACCCCAGTTCAGTTGGTTAAAAACAACATGTTTGAGTGTAGAAAACTTTGTGAACCTGTTTTATGCAGCTATAGGTATGATGCATCATTTTCCTCAGAATATTTCAGATTATGTACAATGATCAGTCTTAGGCTTTATGTGCTCATTGGTATGCCTGTAAAAATATGCAGCCAAGTATTAAAGCTGTGTATTGTGAAATTCTCTTGTTACACAGTAAAGACTTTTATCACAATACTGCATGCTGATTTACATGGGATCATGATCTCATCCCCAGTTGCAGTTGGTAGTATTGACATTGTATCAGCTGTACACTGATGTATACTTGAAGCTTCCTTACAGATGTAAGATGTAATTGATTCCTCCAGTAGTTCAAATTACATTGCATTTGTAACCTTTGTAATTAAGGAAAATATATGTTATTGTTTTCCAAGGCCTGCATATGTAAGAACACTAGGTTGATTGTGTATCACTCTTTTACAATGTAATACAGATATTTTAATGGTAAATAAAAGCTCCTAACATGCTTTTATACAACATTACATGTATTTCTGTCTCTGTCATATTGTGGGATGATCTATGTGTGTCTCTTGTGTTTTGTACAATGCATTGGAATATATATTCAAATAGATGTAAGCCATCGTGAATATCACATTAATACTCTGTGCCAAATGGCAAGGTCACCAATCTTGAATTCCACCAATTTCAATGTGTCAGAGATATTATTCATATATTATCATAGAAAGCATTATTTTTTTCAAGAAAATTGTAAGTATACATCTATGTGTATACTTGAAGCTTCATACATATAAAACGATTGGAACTAATTTGGGATAATTTGTTTAACTTATTTTTCAAATTTCTCAAAAGTATTAGATGCCATATAGCTGAATGTTGTAATTACTCATAAAACAAGTGTGTAACGTAAAAAGAAAAACAGATGAGCTTACATTTCAGGTTAAAACGACCTTACTTCATCATCCAATTATCCTAAATTAGTTCCAATCGTGTTATATGTTTAAGTGATGAAAATAGGAACACGGGAATTTCACGTGATGGGTTTTGCAACATGTAAAAGTGACGTTTGAACATTAACTGTTAGATTGGTATTCATGATTGGATGTACCATTTTATCCATAATTCATACCTATAAGGTCAAAGCCACGCCTTAAAAATGTTTAAAGGCATATTATAAGACAATTCAACGAACATGGGAAAGAGGAACACAGCGGACCCAAGACATTTAGATTATGGCAGAAGCGTATCTTGGGCGATGGCAACTGCCAAGCTTATCTACCGAAAAATAAAGTCTATATAGTACCAGCGAACTCTGAACGTCTCGTGTAGTCAGTACTTTGAAGATTCCCAGTATTTCTCAGCATGTCAAGGCGAGTAAACGAGATACACAATAAAAGCATATAGGCCTAGAATCAAAATAGTGGAGCGCGGGACTACCGCTAATTTCGAGCCCTGAAATGGTAGCCCATAGTAGACTACCAGGCGAAAACGTTATTTCGAGCAGAGGGTGTGTATACTGAGGATGGAACTTTGCGCCCATTCAAATTCTCTCTGACAAACTCAATTTCCCACAATTCACATTTCCGTTTTTTTTTTCAATTTCCAATATACCAAATGTCCAATTTTCCCATTTCATTTGGGGCGTGGCCCAGTATCTTTTCATTACTATGGCGGAAATAACTGTTTTCTTTGATTTTGTAAGTTTATGGAAAAGATGGGCGGTGGCCCTTGCTTTTTGAGAACAAATAAACATTACAACATTACAACAACAAATAACTGTTTCGAATTTGCACTGTGACCAAATATACTGGGGGAGGGCTTGGATATGATAATTCGCACAAGATACTTTCGGGGATACTTTTAAAATTAGCGGGAATGAGGGACTGGTCAGTTTCTTTGGCCTAGGAGACCGGTGGATTCATGGAGTCTCCCTGTTTTTTTACTTTGGTGAAGGGGTCACCTATTTTGAAATGCCCAATATTATTGGGGGTCAGTATTTTTTAAATATGACGCGGGCTCATACTTGCCTAAAATGCATCAAATGCATCGTGCTAGCCATGAATTTCATCATTCAATTTCATACCCTGTTTTTGACTTTGGTGATAGGGGGTCACCATGTTTTGAAATGCCCAAGGGGGGTGGGGTGGGGTGTCAGTGTGTTTTTGAATTTCGACACGGCTCATAATTACATAAAATGCATTGTGCCAGCCACAAATTACATTATTCAGTTGCATCTTTCGGCGCGCCCTTCGGTCGCGTAACTTTAATGATAATAAGACATATTTTTCAGATCCCCGTCCTAGTGCAAAACGTAATATATCAGACATACATACATCTGAGATATCTGTATGTTTAAAATTTTTCGGCGCGCCCTTCGGGCGCATTTCTTTAAAATATCAAATAATACTTTTCAGCATCCCCTTCAGCTGCGTGACTTTCATATATCAAATATTATGTATATCAGAGATATCTGGATGTTTAATATTTTTCGGCGCCCCTTTCGGTCGCAGTAAATTAACATATCAGAGATATATGTCAGAAATATCTTGATGTCTGTAAAGTGAAAGTCTGTTTTGCGCAGTGTACTGATCATTATGAAATCTGCAGTTCATATGAAAAGCATGACAAGTTCCTGATACTTTTCTGTTTTTCTCTGTGAGAATTCAGTATTAGAAGGCCACATGCACTAATATTTCACAATCACATTTTTCTTACAACAGTTCTGGACATCTGGTTATGCATAAAAAGAGTGGAGTACATTCACAGCTCATTCAAAATACTGTATTCAAACTTTAGAATGGACACTTTTAAGTTCTTATCTTACAACTGACATGACAACAATTCCATTAAAACACAGTATGACTGAGTGTTTAAAATATACCAAAAACATTATATATATATATATATATATATATATATATATATTATATATATATATACACACACACATATATATTATATATATATATATATATATATATATATATATATATATATATATATATATATATATATATATATATATATATATATATATATATATATATATATATATATATATATATGGTTAGTCCATATTTTCAATCCTCAACAATGTGTAACCGTACTCTCTGTGCCCAAGTTCAGAGGTTGCCATAAAGCCATTATGATGATAACCGGGAGGGCACATTGTATACATTTTGTATATATATATATATATATATATATATATATATATATATATATATATATATATATATATATATATATATATATATATATATATATATATATATATATATATATATATATATATATATATATATATATATATATACAACTGAGTTGATCAGGATAATCTAACTCATCGGGTGGTTGTGATCGACTGAAACGTTTGGGCTGCTGATTGCATATGTTGTTAGACGGGGAACAATTTCTTTTGTTTTTGTTGGCACCTGTTTGTTGCAAAAGGGTGCATAATTAGTGACTGCATAGGAGAAATTTTCTTCTGTGTCTGCAGGTCGATACTAATTCGTTTCTATTGTTGAGGGAGCACATTTCTGGATATCTGAGGAGTATGAATTTCTCGTGGAGGCACAGATTGCATTTTTTGTCGCCTGAGCCCAAACGTTTCAGTCGATCACAACCACCCGATGAGTGTAGGCGGCTCTGAAGCCTATACGAAACAAATTTGTAGTGGAAATGTAATTTTTTAGATTACCCTGATCAACTGAGTTATGTATTTAGCTCTACTCTAGTATTGAGCACTCCAGCTGATCTTGAACTAAAGAAGTATATATATATATATATATATAATATATATATATATATATATATATACTGGATTATTCAATTTAATTCCAATTTTTGTTTTACCTTTGTCGCGCGCAAGGGGGACCCTGTTTTCGAAAGTTTGAATGGGGGTCATCCTGTTTTCGAAAGTTGGAATAGGGGGACCGGTCCCTTTTTCTGTACAAGTCCGTTGATGTATGACAAACAGATTGATTTTGCAACATCGCTGCATTACAAAATTTCTGTGAAGGAAGAATGCCGCCCCCCCAAAAAAAAAAAAAAAAAAATTGCCAGAATTCACAAGGGAAACAAAATCCAGTGGAACATGTAGAAAAAACAATAATGCCCCCCCAATCTTTCAGACCCCCAAGGATAACAAATGGTCCACCCCTAAATGCTTCGAGTAACAGGGGAGGGTCACTGATTTTAATGCACGGATAAGGGGATGTTCACTAATTTTTTGTGCAAGAAATTTTGAAGGGCCACTATTTTTGATGTAGCGGTGTTTCGAAAAACACCGGCCCACATCCACGCCCCGTAGTTTCTGTCCCTTATTGTCGCTGACAAATTAAAATTGACCGGCACTTCTACTCATCAGATTTGGTCGTAGGTTTTAAAGACTATTTCACCTTTGGTGAACATTGCTAGCATTAACAGACACATGATTAACAAGCATGGCCATGGAAACCACACATCCTTCAAGCGACATTATGTCCGATATTTTCCCGATGTATGAAACGTGCTTTTCCGAACATGAATAATAAATACCTCCAGCCTACGGGTAACCGACCATTGCCGAATAATGCCAGAGCAACCGAGTTGTATTTTGAGTACGGCTGCGTGATCGATCTCCACTGTTGATAGGAATGCCATTGTTGAAAACGTTGTTGTCGCGCAGCATTGTGATCGAGTCTGAAGCAAAGAATTACGTTATCTTATTATTTGAAACACGACGGCGCCGATGTTGCAAATTTTCAACACGATCTAACACGTGCCGTACTACACCGTTTTCAACACGATCTAACACGTGCCGTACTACATCGGATGATGCATTGGGTTTTAAGTGTACTCTGTCTTCAATGTGGCATTTTGTCAGTTGCAAACTGTCAGATATTCAATTTCCTTGCAGAAAATGTATCATAAAGGTCAAAAATCAAGAGTACATGAAGTAGTCCGGCCCAACATAATCCGAAAATTTCTTCAAATTCTGGACATCCAGGCTTGCCCAGCAACCCCTGACACGTTTGTGCGGAAATTTTAGAACTGGCAGCCTACTATGACGAAGATTGTTTTTACTGAAGAATAGAATGAATTTCAAACTAACGTATTTTTACTTTGCAAGAACTCATCTTTTGTCTGTACACGGAACTTCGAGGTTTTTTGAACACGTGCTGCACAATCAGGCTATTTGTTCTTTTAGAAATCTAGTAATGAACTGCCTCAGAATCAGTCACAACATTTTTCATTTGGGGTCAAAAGACTTACTTGTTTTCGGGTGTTGTCATGACAAAGAAAGATCCTGTCACTGTCGATCTCTTTAACAGAACTATTATGTAAAACTTTTTATTAGTCCCCGCGGACGAAGTCCGGCGGGGACTTATAGATTGGATCCCGTCCGCCCGTGCGTCCGCGCGTGCGTCCGTCCGTTCGTCCGCAGCCGTTTCTCAGACACTGACGAACCAATTTTGTTCAAACTTGGCACAAAGGCATAGCACTATGACCTACAGATGCACATCGATTTATTTTGCGATACGATTCAATATGGCCGCAAGGTGGCCATATTTTTGCGATTTTTCATGTCTTTGAACCATAACTCAAACATCCTTGAATCGATTCTGTTCAAACTTGGCACAAAGGCATAACACTATGGCCTACATATGCGTGTAGAATTATATTGCGATACAATCCAATATGGGCGTGAGGCGGCCATTTTGTTTGCGATTTTTCGTGTCTTTGAACCATTAACTCAATCATCCTTGAACCGATTCTGTTCAAACTTGGCACAAAGGCATAACACTATGGCCTACATATGCATGTCGAATTATATTGCGATACGTAATATATGGGCGTGAGGCGGCCATTTTGTTGCGATTTTTTCATGTCTTTGAACCATAACTCAAACATCTATGGCATACATATGCATGTATCAATTAACCTTGCGATAGGAGCCAATATGGCTGCAGAACTGCCATTTTGTTGGAATTTTGCATGTCTTTGAAGCTTAATTCAAAGGTCATTACACCGATTTTGTCCAAACTTGGCACAAAGATCATGCACTATGGCATACATATACATGTCAATGTACTTCGTGACATGTTCCAATATGGTTGCCAGATTGTCATTTTCCCCCAATATCGCTGCCAGATGGTCATTTTTGGATTTCTTCATGTCTTTGAGGCTTAATCATATGCAAATATTTCTTATCCAATGTTGTTGAGACTTGGTACAAAGATAAAGTACTATGGCATACATATGCATGTCTACTAATTTTGTGCTATGATCCATATGGTCAATAGACAGCCATTTGGTTTCAATTTTGGTGTGATTTTTTTATGTCTTTGAAACATAAAAATAGGTCACTGTCCTTCGATGGACTGATTTTGTTTAAACGTGATATGGCTGCATTCTTGTGCACATTAATTTGTTTCATTATATGATCCGAAAGTATGTGCCATCATGACACTAGAGGCAGTGAGGGCATCGTTATGTGTGATGTAATCAAAAGTTCCTTCAGTGGTCATTACCGGCAGAGATGGGTCAATTTTATTGAACGTTCCTCAGATTACTTTATTATGCAAGTCACAGGCCTGATGCACCCGTTGCATCAATGTCATTCCACAGCTACCTAGACCACAGCTACCTAGACACCAAAGATTATAACAAAATGGACAAGCGGGGACTGTGTCATCAACGATGACTTGTTGATCTCAGCATGGACGCACTATAGTCTGTAGTACGTCCATGATCTTAGATACGAGTAACCCATGTGTTTTCGTGCCCTGGCTCGTCATTGTCTCTGTCATCGGGATGATGCATTGCTTTTTTATGTGATAGCCCTGCGTACGGATGCTGTGTGTTCCCGGTGTTATACGGCCTGTAACCGAGGCCGTCCGCCGGGAACACACAGCATCGTATACGCAAAGCAATGTTTGTGATAGAGTGGCCTGTATGTCTCGTTGTTGTTGTATCATTTTACATCGCGTTGGTAACTGTTTGTTTCGTATCCCGGCGTATCGTTGTTCCGCAATTAGAGAATAAACATCGTCGGAGTATTGGGATTAGGAAAAGTCTTCGCCAAATAAACTGAGTTTACCGAAATTGACAAGGACTGCTTCATCAATATCCAATAGTACGCATTCAAATGAGAGGCGGAGACCAGTGACAAAACAGTGGGTTTCAAAACTATGGCTTTAAGGAAAGCTTCGGAACAGTTATCCAAAAATACTAGTGTAAACTTTTTTTGTAATGTTCGTTTTTCATTTTGGTCCTTGCTTGTCTTTTCTTTAGTCAGTTACTTTCTTCTCATGAGTTATAGTTCTCAGCGCACCAAGATAGTTTACATTTTTGTCTGTAAGGTATTCTTTTGCCTCTTGAGTAGATTTTAGCTTAGTTTTTATTTTTCTGGCGCTTTCAAAGTTCGAACAGTTGGTTGTGTCCTGTCGGCATTGGTTGGTTTTTTTAGTGACCGCGGTTGGTTGATTCCCTTTCAGTAATTCTGTTCAGTGATCTCGTCGTTTTGAAAGTTTTCTCACAGCGATTACATACGAACGCAAGTTTGAAATGACAATATAATAAAAAAAATTGAACTTTCAGAAAACACATACTCAGAAATTTCATTCTTTCACAATTCCAACCCACTTGTATAAGTGTTACATTTACGTAGCCCATTCCATGTCTGTAGTAGGCTCGAACATTTGCTATGTGTTGCATTGTCGTAGGTATGCGATTTGAAACATAATACTTGTTTTAAAATGAATGAGCCCTTTAAAATCAAAAAGAAGACAGAAAACATGTTCTTGTTTATCCTATTACTCGAAAATATAATCATATTAAACAAACCTAACACTCTAAATTTCAAACTTACGGATCCCATCCGCGTCAAGAGTAGTTTAGTTTCCGTCTCCAATGTGTCCTTTATCGGGGAATTACTTGATGTCAATCGGTATTTTCGGAGTAGACATCCTCAAATTCATAAAGTTGAGCTGACTTCCGCGAGAACTTGTTCATCGGAAAAATATCATTTATCGGAATTGCTCGATGAGAATCTTTGTATTTTCTATACGGAAAGTTGAGGTGACTTCGGGAACTCGCTCGTCGGCAAATTAGCTGGCTTGGCAATAGTAGCTTTCGTGCTTCAGGGAAATATCTCGCTTGGTGACGAGAGATGACGGACAACCCCAAATCAGTCTTCACACCGGGTTTGGTATCTCCACCAACGGTCAATCAACACAATGTCGTAACATTGAAAGATGGTGGAACTAACGACGATTGATGATGTAGAACTTGAACTTGTTATTGAATACGGAACCATGCCTAGGCCTCACGGCCCAGCTACTGATACACTAGTCAATGAGTCTGCCTGTGAGTGTCTGGCTGAGTGATTGAGTCCTGTCTCCCTTGCCTGAGTTATTCCTAGTTAGTCATGTTAGTGTGTGTGTGTGTCCATTTAGACAGTATCTTGGGCATGTCGGATACCAACTCCATGACAATATAAGATTATTTGATTTCTACCGACGTTCATCCGACGTTGGTACTAATGATCACTTGCCCGTGCATAGCATTCTACAATTCTATTCCATGCTATTAATAAATTAAAACGTTAATAACAGCTGAACATTACATACAAGTTGTTGAAATTCAACGGAACATAATAATAATAATAATATTTATTTCTTACACGCACTACACATACGTCTCAGTGCGATTTACATATTTTAAAAGAAACAAACAAATACTAAAAACCAGCAAAAGCAATAAAGAAAAACGAAAATAAACAATGTCAAAATCTGTCAGCACCTGTACCATTCTCGTACAATAAACAAAAGACGGTGATAAAAATTTAAAAAGTTAATTCATTATAAAAAATGAAATAAAACAAAAGACGGTGATAAAAAAAATTATGAAAGCAGTAGAAAAATTAAAAAGTCCCAGTTAAAAAGTCCTAGTTAAAAAGTCCCACTTAAAAACATACAGAAGATGATCCTAAAAACTCAATCACCAATAGAACTGATTAAAAAGATGAGTTTTTAAAAGACGTTTAAAACAGTCCACAGATCTGGCGTTGCGAATCACTGGCGGCAGCGAGCGAATTCCACAGAGCAGGTGCACAAACAGAGAATGCTCTCTGCCCGTATGCCTTATTAAAGTTTCCATGAGGTGGCACCAACCGCAAAGAGTCAGCTAATCTGAGATCTCTGACTGGGGTGTAGATTTCAAGTAAATCAATTAAATAAAGTGGTGTGAAGCGATGAATGGTTTTATAGGTGGTTAACAAAATTTTGAATTTGATGCGAGCATCAACGGCAGCCAGTGCAGATCAATGAGAACAGGTGTGATGTGATCGAATTTCCGAGTCCAGGAGACGAGACGAGCCGCAGCATTTTGAAGTGATTGTTGGCGATCCAGCTGTGTCTTATTAACACCATACAGGAGACTATTGCAATAATCAAGCTGAGACGTAATGAATGCATGAACATCTTTTCCGTTGTAGGTTTGTCCAATAATGGGCGGATCTTGCCAATTCTAGATAGTGCGTAGAAACCTTTCCTGCAGACATGACTAATATGATCAGAAGCAGAACCGTCGTTGTTGAGCTTAACACCTAGATTGCGAACTGAAGTGGACGGGGCAATATCAAACTCGCCTATCCTAAGGCTGGAAATTTTCACCGCATCTGATCTCAGGCGTGACGAAAACTGAATCACCTCTGTCTTATTGTCGTTGAGAATCAACATATTGGATCTCATCCACCTGCGAATTTCATCTACGCATAGCTCAAGAGAAACTTGAACTTCATCAGGTCTCTTGCACACGACATAAATCTGCGAGTCATCCGCATACAACATAGAGTTGAAGTCATGCTTGACAATGATGTCTTCAAGTGGCGCTGTATACAGTGTAAAGAGAATTGGTCCCAAAACCGAACCTTGGGGGACGCCATATGTCATATTTGTACTGGGTGATGTAAATGAGTCTATCTAACACGCTGATTACGATTGTTGAGATAGGATCCGAACCATGATAGAGCTTTACCAGTGATGCCAAAACGGAATTGAAGTCTGTGAAGGAGTACATCATGGTCAACCGTATCGAAGGCAGCAGACAAGTCCAACATAACAAGGAGAACATCTTTCTTTTCGTTGAGAGCGAGCATGATGTCATTATGGACATGCAGAAGGGCAGTCTCTGTGCTATGGTGAGCGTGATACGCACTTTGTAACTTGGTTAACAGTGAATGGTTAGCCAGGTGAATGCTCAATTGCGAAGACAACAACCCGTTCAAGTAATTTCGAAAGAAATGGTAGATTTGACACAGGTCGGTAGTTCTTCAGATTGTTTGGATCAAGGTCCGGGTTTTTCAGCAATGGTCGAATGATCGCAGATTTGAAATGATTGGGAACGACACCAAATGTTAGTGATGCATTAAAAAGATGCGTAATGAACGGTGCGAGAACACAGGCGAATTTCTTGATATAGTTTGTCGGGAGAATGTCCAAGATCGCAGGATTTTGGAGCTGCCCGCTCAATAAGAGTACGAACCTGATGCACGGACACCTCACTGAAAGTTGGTAAATTATGAGATGGTAAGGTGTTGCCGGTGTCGGTACTGTAACTAATGAGGCCTTCACGAAGTTTGGCAACTTGGAGTTGAAATAGCTCAGGAATCTAGATGGTAGTTCCTTCAATTGAATCTCACTGGGTAGAGCATTAGCGTTGACAGCTTTCGTATCAAATAACTCAGAGACGATCTTAAACAACTTCTTGTCATCTGCCTCTTGGATGCGAGCGGGTGGTAGTAGTCAGCCTTTAATTCGTCACAGCGGCGAAGATATTCGATTCGCTTTATCAAAAAATCTGCCGATCAATCTCAAGCTTTGTCGAGCGATACTTTGACTCAAGCCGTCTCACGTTCTTTCTTAACATCAGTAGCTCTTCGCGGTACCATGGAGCACGTACTTTTTCAGCCACCAATTTCTTCTTTATGGGCGCTACAGTGTCTAATATCTCAGTAATGGTGTCGCAATAAAATGTAGATATGGCTTCAGCGTCGAAATCTAGTGGGTAAGTGGACAACTTCGTAGAGATTTCATCTTGAAAGACGTCGATGCTAACAGTTCGGAAATTGCGACGCGAAATACTCACTTTTTTGGGTGCAGTGTGTCGAAGATTAAGATCAAACCGTATGAGACTATGATCAGAGTTCATAAAGTTTGATACATCCACCGATTGAACAAGCCCATCTGTCGAACGTGTAATCAGGAGATCTAGAACATGGCCCTTGTTATGCGTCGGTGTGAGAATATGTTGATGTAACCCCATCGAGTGCAACAGGTTCATAAACTTGACTGTGTCGGTCGAGTTCGGATCATCAAGGTGAATGTTAAAATCGCCAGCAATGACAAGATAGCCGGGCGACGGTACAGCGGACTCAAGTAGAGTGGAAAATTCAGCAAGAAACTCGTTGACGGTTGAATTATTCTTCTGCGATTTCGGTGGGCGGTAGATGGTAATAACACGTAAAGACTGGCTAGATGATTTAAACATGACGTCCAAACACTCAAAAGATTGGTATGAACCGGCTCGTTTCTCTGTAACACGTAGATTAGAACGGGCAATTACGGCGACGCCGCCTCCTCTACGTTTAGAGCGAGACTGGTGGTGAATAGAATATCCGCTTATGGCCGAGTTGAATTCAGCGATTGCAGGGTCAGCTTGATTCTTGAGCCATGTTTCGGTGAGAACGAAAATGTCCAAATCATCGTTAATCAGGGTTGTTGCAATGGCACCAATTTTTCCAGTTACTGAGCGAGAATTCCAAACGGCAGCATTCAGTCGTAATTTTGCAAACAAGTCGACAACTTTGGGATTTTCAATAGGACTGGAATTCGTCTCTCCACAGCTGGTTGCATAGTACGGTGTGTAATGAGACTTTGAATAGCTTTGGGCTCACCGTATGCACGATCATGACAATCTACCTGGAGAAGTGCACTTGGTCGAAAAGTTTTCTTCAGGCATCGTTGAGCTCGCTCAGACGTTATGATGGTAGGAATATTGTGTACTGGTTTCGGATGTTTCAGTCCAGCTTTTCGGCCCGAGGTTTGAAAGGACGTAAGAAAGTTTTTGCGCAGTGATGAACAAAGACTATGACGTAATAGTGTAGCTCGGCTCGCTGCCATGTTGAACCGGGAAACTGCGTTGCAACTGGTGAAAGAAATCACAATGGACAGTCTCTGGAAACGATGAAATACGTCTTCTTCTGGACAGAACGGTAACAGGATACTTAAAACCACTGGATGAAATAAATTAGCGTAAAACCACGACGGAAAATATTAAAAATCGCTGAAAACCCGAGAGCAGATAAAAGGGGCAGCCGATCAACAGCGCCATCAACAACAATTGTAGTACACAGAATACCTCCATGAGAGAGATAGGTTACTGGCTGAATTTTTAAATGTGTAAACCAGTAAGACAATGTTGTCGAAACACTGCTGGTATTTAGTGACGCCAGTATTATAAAGTCCAATTCGAGAAGAATTGCGCAGGATTTATCGCGTCCAAAAAAGATAACGTATCGTGAGGGTGAATAATTAATTCTTTTGCGCCAATTTGGAAGACTATGACAAAGGTTTCAGGCGGAAAATGCTCGAGTAATTTCTTACAAATTTATAAAAACACTCTGTAACCTTTTGTTTGATTACTTGAATTATCATGAAGAAAAAACCCACACACGCTCAGCCCCTTCTCCAATTTTCGGAAAAATAAATCTCTAGAATAGGTTACTTCCCCAATTTCAAAAAGAAAAAAACTTCTAGTCTCGGTTAAACGTCGTAACACGCTACACCATAGCTGTCTCTCTGGCGAGTAAAAAGTGACCATCCTACAGCCCATTACACCTCGCTACACTTCGTTACGTTCGCTACACCCCCTTCTCCAATTTTCACAAAATTTTACTTCTAGACTTGGTTACACTTCGCTACACGTGCTTAACTACGCTACAAGATTGGTGTCTCTCTGGCGAGTAAAAAGTGACCATCTTACAGCCCCTTACACCTCGCTACACTTCGTTACGTTCGCTACATCCCCTTCTCCAATTTTCACAAAATTTTACTTCTAGACTTGGTTACACTTCGCTATACGTTCTTAACTACGCTACAAGATTGGTGTCTCTCTGGCGAGTAAAAAGTGACCATCTTACAGTTCGCTACACCCCCTTCTCCAATTTTCACAAATTTTACTCCTAGACTTGGTTACACCTCGCTACACGTTCTTAACTACGCTACAAGATTGGTGTCTCTCTGGCGAGTAAGAGTTGATAGTGACCAATGTAACTTATTTAACTTTAAATTTCGATACATTTTACGAAAAAGACGGGTTCGACGCGACTTTTCTTTTACAATTACTGCTGTATCCATCCAGAATTTCTATATGCATCACCTCAACATATATTGAAAATTATCATGTTTTAACTTTCATTTATCGCCAACGTACCCTAGTATAGATTTTATATTATTCGTAGGGGTCCCTGGCAACCTTTAAACAAAGTTCCGGGCACCCTCTCTCTTTTACTAATCTCAACTTTCTTTCTCTAATGAAAGGGATAATTATTCACGATATGTAAATTGATGGGAAGATCTAACTGTTCCATACCAGACACTCTATGTGTAAATAGTCCCATCTTAAACAGGCTGCGCATTGATATATTTCACTGCAATTAGACTTGTTTTCCTAGCCTTCGCTACACTCGCAACACTTAAATACGTAGCGAGGGGGTAGTCTATAAAAAGTTTGCACCTCGGATCTTGCAGTGTATAGTTCTACCTGATCAGTACAACTGGGTACATCAGTTAAAACATCACTGTACTCTTGCAGTAAGCGTAACAGTTTCGCACGCTGATCCGCAGTTACCGAATCTGCAATTACTACATCTCTCCAAGTCTCTGTGCTCTGATCCTCCGGTGTGTAGTACATAGAGTTTTCTAAGTCCTTGTTGCACACAGCGTCAACAGGGTCAACAAAATACACCGGTTTATTTCTCTCTTTCCATGCTCTCAGCATGTTGATATGATAAACCCGCTTCGCTTTTCTATGGCCACCTCACTCAATTTTGTAGTCAATGTTTGAGACTTTCCGTGACCCAGTGAATGATTCTTACCACTGAGCACTCAACTTATGTGTGGAGGAGAGTAAGAGTACAAATACTTTATCACCATTCTTAAAAGAATATTTCCTTGCTTCCCTATCGTACCACTTTTTTGTCGTGCCTGGGCTTTTTCCATGTTCTTTTTGACAATTTTTCTCGCATCATTATTACGTATTGTGCTAAGTTTTCCTCATGTGAACCTTTCTCAGTCCACTGATCCTTGATCACAGCGAGTGGTCCTCTTATACTTCGACCATACATTAGCTCGAAAGGTGAGAAACCGGTACTCGCTTGCGGTACTTCTCTATACGCAAAAAGAAGGTACGGCAAATATCGGTCCCACTCCTTCCGGTCTTCCGCTACGAAACGTTGTAACATTGCCTTAAGCATTCTGTTAAAACGTTCAGTCAATCCATTGCCTTGTGCATGATATGGGAACGTTCGAATTTTTGAGATCTTCAACTTCGCACACATATCAGTCATAAGGCGTGACATGAAGTTTGTACCCTTTTCTGTCAAAATTTAAGCAGGTAGTCCAATCCGACTAAAAACTTCGATCAACGCTGTCGCAACCGTCTCGGCTTCCTGGTCTGGCATAGCCAAAGCCTCTGGATACAGAGTTGCATAATCCACGATGACTAAAATAAACTTATTTCCACGTCGAGTTCTTTTCAAGGGACCCACAATGTCCATTGCAATTAACTCAAATGGTGTATTAATAATAGGCATCAAAACAAGAGGCGCTTTCTCAGAAGCTCTCCGTCTTGCAGATTTTTGACATGGACTACAAGTCCTGCAGTATTCTGCAACATCCTTGAAAATATTGGGCCAATAATTGTATTGTAGCAGCCTTTGTTTAGTCTTTTCAATGCCAAGGTGTCCTGACAGAGGTATGTCATGTGACACTCTTAGCAATGCATGTCGACATTCCGCCGGTACTACAATTTGTCTAACTTCACGCACCTCATGTGAAGAAATCCACTTACGATACAATAATTTCTCATGCCAGAAAAATCCAGTTTGATTTTCCGACGATTGATTTGCATCTGCATGCTCTCGCACCTTTGCAAGAGTGGGTCAGCCGATTGAAGTTCTCTTAACTTATCCCGATCTAATCGTAATATTTCAGCATATTCCTGCTGACATTATAATCCAGTGGAAATATTCATGGACACTTTAGAAGTGACATCATCACTTTCCTCGTCATCACTGATGTCACTCAGATCTGATGAAGTCTCATCAAACGATCATTAAGGGCTGATGCATCATGGGAGGTATCATTATACTCACTCTCACTGTTTACATCATCCGCTTTCCAATCCTTTAAATTATCCTCATCAAACAATCTAGAGATACCAAGTGAATCATAGTGTTACGTCACATGATCCATTTACCTCTTGGATTTCATTGACCTTTTCAATGTGTTTTGAAGCACTGTTACTTTCATCAGATGATTCTACTTCCTGATCGAAGTCATCATCACTTTCTTCCGCTTCACTGAGAGTTGGCAATTCCTCAACAGGTATTGCTCTCTTGTGGTTTTTTCACTCACTGTAATTCCAGTTTTCACAAGTATTGTAATTCTCATTTATTTCGTTTTTACTCTCAGTTTACGTTTTACCAGCCCAATTTTTACTTCTATTTGTGCTCATTTTTATTTGTCAGCTGTTGCCCTGAAGAAGGCAACTTGTGTGTTGCCGAAACGTCGGTATTTTTAAATAAAGATCATTAGAAGACAAGGAGTATTGGTTGAACTGCCTTCTTCATTAATTTAGTTCAAGTTTACGAAATTGTTTTTCTTGCTCATATTTCTGTTTTTCTGCATTTATACGCATGCGTTCTCTCTCTAAATGCTGCGCATGATTTGCCTGCTCTTGTTTATACAGATTCAATTTGAGCTGAAGAATTTCCTTTTGATGCAACAGGTTTTCAGCTAATTCTTTTCCACTTAAACCACTTGTTGTGCCATAATCATCAATAGGCTCTTTTTTAATTGTCGGGCCTTGGCTTTCTGTCATACTGGGAAAGCTTACTTCACCCTCTGTATCGGACATACTCATTCACATTACTAGCACACGGCTGTAGTAAGAGAAATACACTACCTTGTCACCCCTAGAATGCAATGGTATCACCACAAAGTGTGTTGACCCCACCCAGTCAGTGTAAATTTCTTAATTGAATGCAACTGAATGATAGTATTTCCCACGGCTTCTTATCTTTGTTTTTCACTGCTAATGAAAAGATACACAAGTGCACAATCACAGATATGCAAATTTCTTGTCATACAATTTGCACAGGTACTTAGTTAAGGGGCGTTCACCCCAGAAAAACAACCTATCTTTAGATTGTCAAAACTTTATTTCAATAAGTGTTTATCTTGTATTTACAGTCTTTTGCGTCAACAGGTGTGTCTTCCCGCGTATACTGAAAGTTTAATTAAACACTGAAACAAAAAGATTGTGAAAATTCTCTGTACACAGAATTTTGAGAAATTTCAAAGTCATAAAAAAGCAAGTCCGGTTGCTTCATTGACAGTGTCCACAGCAGAGTTCAATTAAGTTCACTTCACAAAAAATATCTTTTGTCTTCTTAATTGTCGTCCGTCTTCTGTGAACTTGCTTCTTATTTTTTTTATTTATTCTTTAATTCGAGAGCGTACTCATAAAACCAGAGGTAAAAACACACAAAAAAACTTACTCTACAAGAAAATAAAATAAAACTTCTACTGGCTTATGGTTGAGTTCTCCTCTAGGTTGACAGTGCTCCAAAAATCCAACTTCCCGTCTCTGGTTTATCAGCTTCGTCCACAGGGCAACGTCTGAATCAGTGTTAAGTTGATCAGCAAATTTAGTCCTGCTGGGCTATCTCAGGTATCGGAGATTCTGCTATGCATTACCACGCTAATGCATACATAAAATGACGACAGTCTCCCCTGCAGATAACTTTCCAAAGTTCCGGCAGATATTTAACTTGCTGCTTGTAGCAAAGTCAGGTTACACAACCACAGAAGCGTTTGTTCTGAGTCTTTCAGCTTTTAGTAGCACACAGTTATTTACAAAGTTCCGAGTGTGTCTTACACACAGCTCATTTGTCTTAGAAGTACTCACAGGTTAAGCTTCGTTACAACCAGGTTTCCTCCAAGTCCGTCTTGAGAATGTGAGTTAAAATCCCATAAGCTGGCTCCAATGTGATATAACCGTGGTTATGTTGGTGTTTGACGGTTATGTGGTAGTGTGTCGGCGCCGGCAAGGCTGGTATTCCAATGATGAAGGGATGTAAAGACGACTGGAAACAGAGAGTACTATATAATCTAAGATGCTACTTTATTACACTAAGCTCTATAAGCTTCGTACATAGAGTGATGGTAAGCTGGAGACTGACTTGAGTACATGTGGGCTAAGAGAGATAAACATGCCCTCATGAATAGTAATGACAGCTCATGAATAATAATCACATGACACTACGTCACAGTTAGCTATGCTGGAATTGTAATGTGTCTGTATAACGGCCCATAGTCCACCATCCTCAGGCTCTGGTCTGATTGGCAGCAGGCCCTTCATGCAAGGTAGCCTCAATATGCATTGCATTTAGTGCAAGTTTTTTTTCCATACACAGTTTCATTTCTTTCTCCTTCCTATGGCAAACGTCTCCGAATAAAGGCACCAGTCTTCTGACTTATGTAATGGTCGCGGTCCTCAGAAGAAATACATATCAAAATGTCTTCAACTTCCTCCCTTGCCTTTTCACGTAAGTCCAGCTTGGATAGCCCCAATTGTACGTCCTCACGAGGATACACCATCGCAGAATTGGACTAGTTTTGGGGAGTTAGGGAGCGTTCACTTATTATAGCCGGGAATGGGCTGGAAAATTCTTCCTGTGCATCAGTCAAAATAAGTAAACCCTCCCCTACGTATTCCACCAAAAAATTGATGACACCCCCTTAACACTTCCCCCGTTGCTTGAGTATTGCTGTACTCACAAACACATTTGAAAGGGGCCATTAAATCCATAAAAAAGATTCTCTGATTTTTTCAAATGATCCCCCTCAAAAATTCATGATGTGTTAACGTTCAAATTTCTCCTGCTGACTTGCTAGAATTTTGAAATTACCCCTCAAAGGGATTGGACAGAATTTATAGGTGGATTGCAATTTTATAGCATCAGCATATGTGTACAAAATTTTGATATTTGGATTTAATTTATAATCTGCTGTTGAAAATGTTGATTCCCTATACTTGGTAGCCTATGAGAATATGTAATACTTTTTCAATACAAAATAGCATATTTGTGCATTTACAGACATTTGATAATCGGCATTAATGTACTTAAATGGAATACACCCTATTCACGCGGCAGCCATAATAAACTCAGAACGAGGCTGTTAACGTAAAGTTGTCAAGGACGCTGTCATCCATGACTTTAGCAAGATGGCCGCTCTCAAAATAGCAGACGACGTTCTCTCTCCCACTCAAAACTCAAGGCGGGGTTCAAGTTGCCCATCGTGGACAAGAAACCTTAGTGACGTACCGGAAATTTCGATGACAGACGTCACTTTCATCGTCAAAAATATGTCAGAGACCCCTAAGAATAACCTTAGAAAAGGATACAAGTTTTTCAATAGCTCTTATGTACACGATATGAAAGGTAAGTGACGATCAATCCATAACCCACTGTGTGTAAAAGTTACAACCCAACTCCAAGTAGTATGTAGGCACAGACACGATATGTAACATTGCGAATTTTTATTGTTTGTTGTGTGTTGCGGAATCCCAGTGGCACTGGTATTTACTTGCGTATATATTTCCGGTCCAGATTGTGTTGTGCCTGAACTTTGACTCTTCTAATGACATGCATAAAATTTGCATGCACATCTAAATTATGCATGAGGATGAATCATTTCTAATTTTTGAAAACTTGGATTGGTATTACGCTAAAGATGATTAACCATAATACAAGAAAGCAAACTGAACAACTTCTATGAAATTGGAACTCCTGGAACTCCTGATATATGATATATTTGACTCTTTCTAGATGTAAACTGTACATAGATTTTGGCCTGTGCCCCATAATACCGTTCGCTCAACCATGTATTGAATCTGGTCAGTCCAACGTAAAATGATAAAATAATTATATATAATCCCCCTGTATTCCGAACGAGTGTGGCTGCATCGCGGACGAGTGATTCCCCCCGTGTAGCGGCCGTATCCCTCCGAGCCGCAGGCGAGGGGAATACAGCCGCTACACGGGGAATCACGAGTCCGCGACGCAGACACACGAGTGAGGAATACGGGGGGGATTATATATTTATCACATGCATAGACCCAGTTTTCCGTGAATAAACCTTCCAGGAATGATTATTACTGGGAAAAAAACGAGAGGGGGTATTTTACAAGAATTCATACGCTTGTGTTATGCGGTCGTGGCTGGGTCACAGCTGACTTGACTGCGGTCAGCTCAACATGTCGGGGCTGCTCCTATGGATGATTAGCGTCTCTCGTAGGGCTTTTTCTGTGCGAACCAAGCGGAAATAGGAAAGACTATGGATTGTTAATGCAAGGTATTTAATTGGTACTTATTATAACATCAATTTTTGTGAAATTTCATTCATAAAATTATTGGACGTACAAGCGGGACGTCGCGATACTCTGCCGCGGCTGGCGAAAACAGGTTATTTTTGTCAATATTCGAACATCATTCAAATAATTCTGCTTTGCAAAGTTTGTATGAAATTTTCAAAATTAACAATTATTATGTTTTACGAAATTGTCAATTTTATGTTTAATATTTTACGAATAAAATGAGCGTGTTTAAATATAATGGAGAACAGTGTTCGGCTCTTACTCAATCGGTAAGACAACATACCAGCAACCAGTCTTTCTTAGCTCAGACGCGAGACGACAGAAGTTCAACAACAAGGTACAATACAGGAAACGTGATGCACAATATGCATGGACAAAACAATAGCTTGCACCTTTAAATGCACTGATAACATTGTGAACTCGTCGCTCTTGAAAAATATAATAGCTTTTCTTCTGATGAGTCTCAAGTCCGGAGTATCGTCATTGCTGTCAGAAATAATGTACGGCTCTTTGCTTCATCGGCTCGCCCCGGGGGCTCGACTGGCTGACTGCCGCGGCAGCATTGATAGTGATGTTGGTCTTGAAACCCGTCAATGTTGCTTCAGAAAACATTCTTACTGCTGTAGGGATGATTGGTACGTGTCTTGGGTTATCGGCTATGCTTATTATATTGTTTGATGGACATCGAGAAGGGCAATTTTGACGAGGTGGACAACACAAAATGCCGGTAACATACCGTTAAAATGTCAGCGGTGTACAAATCAAACGTTTCAATCGAAATCAACGACAAAGAAACACAAATTCATAAAAATTCTAGTATCGACGGTATTTTGTATTCTACACATATATTTTAATACTCCATATTTCCTTATGTTTCATTACCCTCCCACTTTTGCATTTCAGAGATTTGAAAATAATTTCTGAACAACTGATTTTTGTTTACGTTTTAAAAGTAGTCCGGGTTCCATATCCACCACATGTGGAATATGGATTCATCGTAGTCATATACCTATAGTGTGACGTCATACTATAGGGATAACTGGGTCTATGTATGTGATAACAAATATCAACATGATTATCTGCATTGTCAGCCAACTACAGGCCTATGAGCTACTGCCACTATTACCATGAGCCTCAAAACTGATATTTGTCCAGCCTTTAAAGTGCCTCCAACTTCCTCGGATATTCATTTCAATCTACCAAGTCAGTAATTGTGGCTTGACCACATCTACTTGTGGTAGTAGAGGCAAGAAATTGAACATATTTTTTCACGTCAAATTTCCCGCTATATTCAGAATCTTGCCTTATTACATGTATGTGAAAAGCGGAGTATTGTATGTTAGAGTGCAGTGAATACTCTCCCATCCTTTCAGTTGGTTGCACTATGTTGTATTTTTAAAGATTCAAATGTGTACATGTGCCATTTACGCTGTTCATAATATTTTTGTACGGCACCCATTTACTATTTGTCTTACTGAAACTTCCCCATGCAGTCACACTCAGTGGATAATTATACTTGAGTAAAAATCTCTGAGGAAGAACATTTCTAATTTTAATCTGAAAATAAAATCATGAAAATAATGTCAAAAACTGCAGCTGATGTGCCTTTAACTGCCCTCTCAACACTGTGACTGAAAACTGGTCAAAAATCTTTGAATTGGAGACAGAGTGAGCATTTGGAAATATTTTCTCTTTAATTATTTCTCTTTCCTTTGATAATTTCAGTTAGAGTCTTTGAAGAAGGGTGTCACTTGAAGTGTTTTTGCTTTCGCTGCATGAGAAAGAATGACCCACCTCATAAATTGACAGTAAGTGAATACAACTGAACAAGACTGATCTTGATGGTGACAATCATATGTTAACAATCTTGATGTATAACATTTATCAATATTTTGGGTAGAATATTCAGCACTAATTGATTGAAAGATTGAAATAATTTTAAAAAATGATAGCAGTGGTTGATCAAAATCCAACTAGTTGATTTACTGATTGAATTCTTCTAAATGATAGCTGCTATTAAATCACAATCCAACCACACTAGCTACACACTGACACATCTAATTCATTAACAATCAGTAGAAAGTACATGCAAATCAGACTTTCTCAAACACTAAAAAGGTGTAAAACTATCACTTTATGATGGATAAAACTATTGAAAAAGACAACAGCCACATGAATCGTGTCATTTGTTCTTAAACTAGTAACTTAAGTTATACATCTCTTTGATTGATCATACAATTTCATTGAATTTTATGTAATTTTATTTTACAGATCACTTTGTTGAATGATAAGTTCATGAGAGACCATCTGTGTTCCTGTACAGCAGGCAAGGGCATGTGCAATCACATATCCGCTATGCTCTACCAGATAGCCCACTATAAGACCATGGGACTCAAATCCATATCAGAGATAGTCTGCAGAACATCAGCACCTCAACAATGGCATGTACCACCGAGGACTCATGGAATTAAACCCAGGGATGTAACCAGCGTTAAATTCACGAAGCCAAAGTCAGAAAGTTCTAATTCATGTGTAAAGAGTACTTTGTACAATCCAGTCAATAGTGATTTTCCTGATTTTAATTTAATGTCTAATTTACACAAATCTATGTCTGTATCTCATCAATCTGTACAACTTCTTCAAGTTCTTCCTCACAGCTTTGATAATTTAGAGATGATAGAAACTTCATATGGAAATGTAGTAATGGGCAGTGTTCTTTCATATCAATTACCAAAACCAGAATCTGACGGATCAATAATAAAACTCCCCCTACTGTTACCTTTTCCTAAATTACCCCTTAATAATTACCATATTCAGTTTCATTATAATTTTGTTCTAAGTGCCTCCCAACAGCAGTATTTTCATGGTCTTCAAGTGTCTTTAGAAGAGTGCCATGAAATTGAAACACTAACAAGACGGCAGAGTGATTGCCCAGAATGGCATAAACTGAGAAAGTCCCGAATCACTTCATCTAAATTCAAAGATGTAATATGTTGTAAAAGAGACTTTGATGCACTGGTTGACAGACTGACATCAACAAAGGACATACAGACAGTATCAATGAAATATGGCATAGAACATAAAGCACAGGCAGCTTCAGACTATCTATGCAAATAAGAAAAATGTAAATGTGTATTTGTGTGGTTTTATCATTCATCCCGATGTACCTTTCTTGGGTTCATCACCAGATAGGATTGCTTATGACCCAAGTCAACTGTCACCTTTAGGAACACTTGAGATCAAGTGTTCTACCCCAGCCTCATACACAAAATGTATTTATCTGAAATGTGAGGGTGGGATTTACAGCTTAAAGAAATCACATCAATACTACTACCAAGTAATGGGACAAATGGGAATTTCAGGCTTACCTTGGGGAGATTTTGTGGTATCGACAGAAAATGATATACAAATAGAAAAAATCTGCTTTGAGATAAATGTTTGGAATGAAATGCTCAATAAACTGACAAAATCTTATTTTAGAAATCAAATAATGAAATTTATGTAATAAGTGACAGTTAGAGGGGGGAGGGCAATTTGTTTTTGAAATGCTCAAGTGGGAGGGTGTCAGTGTATATTTAATTGTGAGTGAGATGTAATTGACTGGCTAGTCATATGAGGGCTAGTAGTTAATGGACGAGTAATAATAACAATAATTTTATTGACGTTACAAATGTCTATTTCTTGAATAAATGTTATGAGGTGCTTGTATGTCATACTGTCAATATTGTTCATAATGTGGCAAGTTTGGCATCATCTTGACTCAAGCTTGTATAATTTTAATTGCTTACCACCATGGAGTTTAACAACCTGCCTTGATTATGTTATGGACAACACATAATTGGATGAGTTGATATAGAAAGACTTTGCAAATGAAATCACGGCAGACAAGCTGGTAGTTATCAAATATCCTGTTAAAACTGAAGCACAGACATTATATACATTAGTTTTCAAGATACTGCTTTAATTCATATATTTCCACTCACAAGAGTATACATAAAATGCTTATCAGAACCCTGTTGGATTGAATGGATATCAATGAAACTCTCACTTAATAATAATAATAATAATAATATTAATAATAATAATAATAATAAGAAGAAGAAGAAGAAGAAGAAGAATTACATATGCATAGCTGTATTCCATGTTGCCAGTGAAAAAATAAAGTGTATTCTTTCAAGTTGATACGCAAATTAGCAAACAACAAAAGTAATACCTGTGTTTTTATTTACATGAAGGTCATCTTTGATATTTGTTTCCCCTATACACCCGAATAACATTGAAGAAATATTTCTTATACCAAACTCATTGCACTATTGCCTCTCAGAGATCAAAATCAAATTTTTCAGACTATAACCACTTGTGATAAACTGGTATTTTTAACAGACTGTATGAACTCATTATTGATATGCAAATTGAAATAAACAAGGTCTTCCAGCTATATTTTTTTTAAACACTTCTCTCCTAATATAAAATCATATTAACTGCATGTTATTTATTGTGCCAAACTAACTGAAATCACTTTTGTCAGCATTTTGACAATTGAGTTCTCTTTGAGTATTTATTCCATTAAAAACTGAAATGTATACTTTTTTGTATAACATTAATCAACCTATTGTAATTTAACAACATGTTTTCTTGTGAAGTAAAATTTCAAATATAAGATGTGCATCAGTGTATTGTTGTTCCTTCTGAACTGTTTCATTAGTGAAAAATACTGCCACATCACTTGTCAAAATAACTTCAGTATCCCTCAAAAGCTGCGCAAGTTCATGGATCTCTGTACTATATAACAATGGTAACAGTAATTATAAAGCGTCAATATCCAAATGATATTGTGATCCTGGATGCTGAACAAAAAAAAATACCAATACATGACAAGATCAACATCTCAGTTTTTAAGAGCAAAACCACATCAGGAGAGTAAAAATATTGACTGATCTGCTGACCTTAAAGGGACATAATCGCTATCTTTTGACCCTTTTTTCACCAATATTGTTGCAAACGAGTAGTTGCTGATGTTGTTGAATTTATTGAAAGATGTCTAAAAATGGTCGACCATAGAAACTTCCATCCAATTTTGCCTACACTGTGTAGAAAAACCTTGGGTCAGAGGTTAGCAGTAGCCCACTTAAAACAACATCATCAACTACTTGTTTGCAACAGTATTGGTGAAATAAGGGTCAAAAGATAGCGATAATGTCCCTTTAAGTTATGACCTTGGTCATAGAATGAGATAGGATATGAGAGATGATTTGGAACAAGCTCACAGATACACTTAGAGCTGAGAATTAAAATCTTAACAATAATTTACTGTGTAACCAGTATTCACAACAACTGATACTGGAATGGTGCGGGATGAAAACAGACATTGGAATATTTTTACAATTCTTGCAGCTATGTTTTTAACAAATGAAATCTCATCATTCAATCTTTGGAAGCTCATGCAAGAGAGAGTGTAATAAATATTGATGCATGATGTAATAAAAGCATAGAAAAATTGTTCAGTAGCACTTACAGTCTAAAAGGGACCCACAAGTATACAAAAGAAAAACAATTACAGACGATATAGTATAATCTAGTATATACACATTTAACTTACAGGGGCAGATGACAGCCAAGTTATGATTAAAGGTCATTGTATCAGAGCATTGCAATCAAAACTATGAACCTTTAGATGAGGTAGGCAAACAACAAACATACCAAATTTGCATTGGAGACCCAGCAAGGCTCATAGGTAGAAGAGAATCAAAATAATGATATCCTTTCACTCGTTATATCACACATGAATTCTTAAACGAGCGATCTCGTTTCTTCAAGTTCATCTGGTGTAATAAATCTTTGTCTCTATACATCAAACAAGTTAAAATAAACACAATATTCACTTGGTTATAGTGACATGTGAAAAGTTTTCATCACTGATCCAAAAACACAATTACTGTCTTCCATCAATATTTCAAAATTATATATTCAAGATGCCAACAAGTATGAATACATAAATCACATAGTGTTTATGGAATGTCTATTAACTATATCTCTATTAACCCAGTACAGGGTAAGAATAGTATCTTTCAATTTTGGAAACAATATACCTCCTATTTACAGTTAGCATATGGGTTTCTTTGGAATTTAAAATCAGATAAAGCAATTTACAGGCGTTGTGAAAATAATTTTCAATCGAATTTTCATATACTGGTGTAATACCGGACACAGCAACAAAGAATCATGACAAATGTTTTTTAAAAATATTGATGTTCAATTTATTTATATTTTGTTTTGTTGGAATCATTTTCTTGGACACAAATTACAAATATGGTGCATTACATTGATTCTTGGCTGGCACTGAGAATTAGTCTCATGGTTACAATGTGCCATGTATTGACATGATGTGTGCCTGATGATCAATACTTAAGATAGTGTCTGTAAACATAACCATGTCCTCACCAACTTGAGGTAGTAATACGCTTCTTAAATATCTAATTCTAAATTATTTACCATACACTGATTAGTTCATGGAAAGAGTAGACGGTAGTCAGTTTTTTCCATTACCCATCTGTCTCAGGACTCTATGCAGGTAATGCAATCAACACTTTTCATTATCAACTTCAAAACCATTGTATGTTACGTACAAGGTATGAGTATGAAACCATTTATACTCTCCAAAGATAGGTCCAAGGATCCATGATGACTCATTAGGCAAACCTGTAAACCTGCAGGGTTAAATGGTATATTTTCAAAACAATGGACCTAATTTTTACAATCCATACTTTTTTCAATTATGATTCCCTTTGATATTAGTGTAAATAGTCGGGTCGGAAGGTAGGGTTCCCATGCACCCCATGGATGTATTTTTTTAACCTACATTTTTGTAATCCTTAGGGTCTATATTTAATGAATTTTGATGTTCCCAAAATCAAATCGTGTCCCATGGGGTTCATTTGGCGCCATCTTTGCCGCCATCTTGGCCGCCATCTTGGATTTCAACAATGGGGTAGGGGTCACGTATTTACCGCTCGACGGAAACGGAAACAATAAAATACTATAAACGTTACATTTTTAGAAAGCCAAGATCATGGCCTTTTCATTGATATATAACTTAATAGGGATTAAATTAATATTCGAACGTCGATTAGACTTTATATCGGCCATTAACCGTAAATCGTAAAATTTGCTAAATTTCACACCCAATAATTAAGTTCCCGTTCCTCCAAACAATTTTTCATAAGGTATTTATATATTTTTTGGAAGAACTCAGTGCAATAAACAAGAAAAACAACATTAAAAGTATGTGTCTTGAGATTTAGTGGGTGCATGAGCTTGTTTTCTTATTACGTGGTAGGCCATATATCCGTGTGTAACATAAGGGGTAGGGGTAATGTTTCCCTTTCTGTTTCGAATCAGGAATGATAAAACCATAAAAATGTTACATTGTTTAAAAGTGCTGCATCAGACCTTTCTAAAAATATATAGATTTATGGGGAAAAGTTGCATATTTAAAAGTTACAAAGCTTAAACCTTTCGGTTTGTGTCGATTTTAAGTGATTTTTTAAGAACGAAATTACAACATATGGGGTAGGGGTAATGTTTCCCTTTCTGCCTCGAGCCATGAATTATGAAACCATATAAATGTTATACTGTTTGAAAGCTCTGAAATAGGCCTTTCCAAACATGTATAGTTTATTTGGGAAAAGTCCATATTTTAAAGTTACAAAGCTTATGCCTTTCAGTTTGTTTCGATTTTAAATGATTTTTTAAGAACGAAATTACAACATATGGGGTAGGGGTAATGTTTCCCTTTCTGCCTCGAGCTATGAATTATGAAACCATATAAATGTTATACTGTTTAAAAGCTCTGAAATAGGCCTTTCCAAACATGTATAGTTTTATTGGGAAAAGTCCTATTTTAAAGTTACAAAGTTTATGCCTTTCAGTTTGTGTCAATTTTAAGTGATTTTTTAAGAACGAAATTACAACATATAGGGTAGGGGTAATGTTTCCCTTTCTGCCTCGAGCAATGAATTATGAAACCATGTAAATGTTATACTGTTTGAAAGCTCTGAACTAGGCCTTTCCAAACATGTATAGTTTTATTGGGAAAAGTCCCTATTTTACAGTTACAAAGCTTATGCCTTTCAGTTTGTGTCAATTTTAAGTTTTTTTTAAAACAAATTATAATATAAGGGGTAGGGGTAATGTTTCCCGTTCTGCCTTGAACCATGAATTATGAAACCATATAAATGTTATACTGTATGAAAGCTCTGAAATAGGCCTTTCATAACGTGTATAGTTTTATTGGGAAAAGTTGCATATTTGAAAGTTACAAAGCTTAAGCCTTTGAATTTGTGTCAATTTTAAGTGATTTTTTGAATAATATGCTCAAAACAGTTAGTCCGTTGGCCGTTGGCCAGGGTATCGAAATCATCCCCTCTAAGGCATTTTACCCACTATGATTTTCTGTCAGCTAGTATTCTCAGCTGTCATAATCTGCTTATTTTCCATTTAACTGATGGTGTGTGAGAGTGTAACGACTTGTTTGTGAAGGGCTGTCACGCCCTCAGTAGTAAAATAGGAATGGGTTAGGGGTAACATATTTACCGCTAGTCGGAAACAAAAACAAAAAAGTACCATAAACAATACATTCTTAGAAAGCGCAGATAATCCCCTTACCATTTGTATACAACTAAATGGGGATAAATCGATATTCACACATCGATTAGATTTTATATCGGACATGAAATGTAAATTGTAAAATTTGCTTAATTTCAAACCCAATAATTAAGTTCATGTTCCTCCAAACAATTTTTACAAGGTATTTATATATCATTTGAAAGAACTTAATGCAATAGAGAAGTAAAAAAACATTAAAAGAGTGTATCTTCTTGAGACTTATGGGGTGCGTCGATATATATGGTATGCCGTAGATCCCTCTTTAATATACATTTAAGGGATAATGTTTCCTCTCCTACCAAACGCAGCGAATAAGGAAGCCACATAAATATCATATCTCTGAAACACTAACGCAGTTGTTTTTCCAACAAGATATGCTTGATGGGTGTAACTCAAAAATTATGCAGTGACAATGCCTAAACTCAAAAGTTTGTGTTACTTTACTGACATTTACTCGTTAAAAGGAACATAGAAAAATACTCTATAGGCATTAAATAGCACTAAAAAGTTAAAATGGTGGTTAATAAAAGACGTTTTACTCATTTCAATAACTCAAATTAGGGAAAGAAAGTTAAAAGCTATGTCAAACATTATATATTCCAAACCCACAAACACTAAAGTGGATGTCATAGTCGTCATGCTGAGTTGATTTGACAGCAGCAACAATCAATCCCTTTTCTCTAATTTTATCGCGAGAGATATATTAGCAATAAAGTATCACTTTGAAAGGATACCACACGGTTTCGACCGGTAAACAACATATACGCACGAACTTCAAGTCGTGTGTATAAGGAGTGAAACGGTCAAAACCGGGCTCGAGTGGTGTACCCAACTTATAGGGGTTGTTTATCGCTATATTATATCAGTATATGGAAACTTGTGATGAAAATAAAAACAATGTGAAAGAAACCTACATTGGAGGTAGGAATGGCCAACTTACAGTATATCGTAAATATATGCAAAGTCACGTGACCGCCTGGGCAAATCAGAGCTCACTATTAATAGTGTTACTTTTAATACCACACAAGAACACGAGAGAATCTTTTATCGCTCAACACCAATCACCATTAATCCACAATATAGGTTCTCCATACTAAGATAAGATGGATCGACAACACTTTACCTTCCTTACCAGAAAACAAGAGATCATAACCAATTTTTCGAAATTATTTATAACGCAGAACACTATATACTCCCAATGAGGATTACATTTTCGACTAGGTACTAAAATTAAATAGCAAATAATTCTGGAACTAAAACCCGAGCCATAAGTCACAGAACGCATTCAAATGACGCAACTAAATAGTAAACAGAAGGCGAACAAACACTCTCTACACCAAGCAATAAGAAGGCGAGACAAACCTCAGAAAATGACCAAAAAGGCTTATATTCCCATTGACACCTCAATGTTTAAAATGCCTTGTGAGTGAATATATCATTAGTTTCTTATCATGGATGACATTTAACCAATGTTAGACCCTGACGTCTTTGAAGCAAAGACCCTACAAACGGACGTTTTAGGGTCAATGCTTGAAGATACCATTCCCACCAGCATGATCGAATCAGAGAGACTAGATTGATCTAACTTTCGAGCTAGATCAGCCACCAGCAGCTGAGAAAAAATAAGTCAACATAATCATCAGAGTCAAGCGAGCTAGACAACGGCTTCACACATTATACTCCACAGAGAGGACATTCTTACACAATTCACAAAAAGCGTTCAAAAGCTTCGTTTATGGCATTGTTCGCGATCCCAGTGACGGGCATGGCTGGTTGCGTGGCAAATGCAAAATATTAGTCATGCTGAATCAAGGTGTAATCAAGTAATAGCTTATTTATAGATTAGGAAAATCCTAATCCTGATAGTAATGATGGAATATAAACTTTGTGAAAAGTTGAGAAAATTTGCCACGTCTTTGATTTGTATGTTTTACATTCCATGTTGTACAGTACTGCCTGTACTATACATGAACAGTCAATACATCCGGCAAGTATTCTGTGCTGTTCTTTTATAGTTAGGTCCCCGCAGTCCGAGATAAGTCTTTCTACAGTGTCAACCATTCTCTTCATTTAACTCATTTGTATGATTACAGGGAAGCCTAAGCCTATCTCTTACAATCTAAGATTTGAGATATTTGACAACAACATGTATGCAATTTTCATATTTTTCATAGGCCTAAATAACACACAGAAGAAAGTCATACTCAATGTTTTGTCCAATTGAAAGTCTAATTTTCACCGAAACAAGTAGAGGTGGCCATCTGTAACACTGCATGAAAACCCAATAATTCAGATGAATTCACATTAATGAGTTGCCTGTATAATAGTATAATACACGTGAATTCACATGAATCCACACGAATACAGGCTTGCTGAATACAAAAAATGGATTCTTGACTGTATTCATCTGTATATGCACTATTCAGCTAAAATACAGGCAATAATCCATGTTAATACAGTAAGTATTATAGGGTTTTTATGCAGTGTAAGCCAACGAGAATTAATATTAGCAAAGATGGATATTAATTAAGCCTTTCCCATTTCCGATCCCAGTTACTCATACAACGGGGTATAAGCGAAAGCCAAGAGTATCGAATGTGTTGAAACGTAAGTGGGCCCTATTCAGTACCACGTAGCTTACAGGTACACCTTAAAGATTACTTACCAGGCCAAAATACCGAGTGTTGAATTCCTTCAAAAGCGGCAACGCCTGGAAAGACACTGCGGCAACCAATTTATCACCCTGATCTCTAACTATTTACCTCTACACCCAATAAAGCACCGGGACTCAAGACAGTTGTACATCACAAACTTAAGAGAGCGATCGAAGACACTCGCTACACAGAACGCAGGATTGGAGGCTGCAAAGACGATTCTTCAAATAGGCAAAAAAAGAGGCTAAACAACACAAACATTCACAGCAACGACGATAGGTCGGGTTTTCTTCCTATTCTACGGTACAAAACTAAACCAAAGGGTCTTTCAAAGGCCACCGCACTTCCTTAAAGCCCGGCTCGAAATGGACTGGGATCATGATTAGTGCCAAGTTTGGTTGGGCGTTTTGGGACATGGCTCTGCATAATGAGTCTGTTGGTAACAGTTGCGATCGTTCGCATTATCTGCGGATCTGTTCGCTCTCAGATCACGCTCAGGCTCGGACTAATATAGATACGTAGAGCCTTTGTTTCCAGGTTCGTTTCAGTCATGCCATGGCAAATACTCGAAATAAAAAAGAAAGGAAAACTATCAACTTAATCAAACAAGAGTTTGCTTGAATGAATTTACCGAAGTTTCAGGCCATATCAACGTTCATCATGTGAATGATTCGGCTACTGACTGCCATGTACATACGGAATATTGGCGCCGTCTAAAGTCGAATGATTATCAAAAAAGTAAAAAGCTTATATCTGGCCTTTCTAAGAATGTATTGTTTATGGTACTTTTTTGTTTTTGTTTCCGACTAGCGGTAAATATGTTACCCCTAATTCATTCCTATTTTACTACTGAGGGCGTGACAGCCCTTCACAAACAAGTCGTTACACTCCCACACACCATCAGTTAAATGGAAAATAAGCAATTTATGAGAGCTGAGAATACTAGCTAACAGAAGATCATAGTGGGTAAAATGCCTTAGAGGGGATGATTTCGATACCTGGCCAACGGACTAACTGTTTTGTGCATATTGTTCAAAAAATCACTTAAAATTGACACAAACTGAAAGGCTTAAGCTTTGTAACTTTCAAATATGCAACTTTTCCCAATAAAACTATACACGTTATGAAAGGCCTATTTCAGAGCTTTCAAACAGTATAACATTTATATGGTTTCATAATTCATGGTTCAAGGCAGAACGGGAAACATTACCCCTACCCCTTATATTATAATTTGTTTTAAAAAAACTTAAAATTGACACAAACTGAAAGGCATAAGCTTTGTAACTTTAAAATATGGACTTTTCCCAATAAAACTATACATGTTTGGAAAGGCCTATTTCAGAGCTTTCAAACAGTATAACATTTACATGGTTTCATAATTCATGGCCGAGGCAGAAAGGGAAACATTACCCCTACCCCATATGTTGTAATTTCGTTCTTAAAATATCACTTAAAATTGACACAAACTGAAAGGCATAAACTTTTAACTTTAAAATAGGACTTTTGCCAATAAAACTATACATGTTTGGAAAGGCCTATTTCAGAGCTTTTAAACAGTATAACATTTATATGGTTTCATAATTCATAGCTCGAGGCAGAAAGGGAAACATTACCCCTACCCCATAAGTTGTAATTTCGTTCTTAAAAAATCATTTAAAATCGAAACAAACTGAAAGGCATAAGCTTTGTAACTTTAAAATATGGACTATTCCCAATAAAACTATCCACGTTTGGAAAGGCCTATTTCAGAGCTTTCAAACAGTATAACATTTATATGGTTTCATAATTCATGGCTCGAGGCAGAAAGGGAAACATTACCCTACCCCATATGTTGTAATTTCGTTCTTAAAAAATCACTTAAAATCGACACAAACCGAAAGGTTTATGCTTTGTAACTTTTAAATATGCAACTTTTCCCCATAAATCTATATATTTTAGAAAGGTTGATGCAGCACTTTTAAACAATGTAACATTTTTATGGTTTTATCATTCCTGATTCGAAACAGAAAGGGAAACATTACCCTACCCCTTATGTTACACACGGATATATGGCCTACCACGTAATAAGAAAACAAGCTCATGCACCCACTAAATCTCAAGACACATACTTTTAATGTTGTTTTTCTTGTTTATTGCACTGAGTTCTTCCAAAAAATATATAAATACCTTATGAAAAATTGTTTGGAGGAACGGGAACTTAATTATTGGGTGTGAAATTTAGCAAATTTTACGATTTACGGTCAATGGCCGATATAAAGTCTAATCGACGTTCGAATATTAATTTATCCCTATTAAGTTATATATCAATGAAAAGGCCATGATCTTGGCTTTCTAAAAATGTAACGTTTATAGTATTTTATCGTTTCTGTTTCCGTCGAGCGGTAAATACGTGACCCTACCCCATTGTTGAAATCCAAGATGGCGGCCAAGATGGCGGCAAAGATGGCGCCAAATGAACCCCATGGGACACGATTTGATTTTGGGAACATCAAAATTCATTAAATATAGACCTAAGGATTACAAAAATGTAGGTTAAAAAAATACATCCATGGGGTGCATGGGAACCCTACCTTCCGACTAGACTAACCAGTGTCACACTCTGAAGACATACAGATCTAGACTTGTTCAACTTTTGGTTTGATAGAATTACCTCCCAAGAACCATGCTAAATGACTTGCCGCTTCTTTTGCAAAAGATGGTAACGCGCTAACTTGAAAAATCATATCAACTTTACCACCATGGTACTTATCGTGAACAAAGGGAGTGTAGTCAGTGATAGATTCAAGACGCTAGCTATTTGAATGAAATCATTTGAGGAAGCCATGGCTTTGTCAAACATTGAGATGATGATGATATCTTAGACTGGTGTGTACTTGCAAAACTGTTAACAATGCCTCACCAAATCAGTGACATCTATAATTTAATTTTGCAAATATAAAGGTCAAAATGTTGTTGTAGCAATTGTGTATTCCAAGACATCTGTATTTTAGGGTACAGGTTGTTATTCAAATAATGGCCCTTGAACAATGTAAGGAGACAGCATACAGTCCATAGCTGAGTTGCAGATCCAGCTAGACTAAAACTGAATGAAAAAAATTATACTCCTTCACCCGTCGTATTGCACGTTCAACATGGATTCTGAGCCTATCTATCTTTTGTGTCTCTTCAAATTCACCTGCAGAGAACTTGCCTCTGATATCTGTGAGAAATGGGGGAATATTAAGTTTAACACCTTTGGGTTCCAATAGATCTTGGATGACAAAACCTTTGTCAGCCATGACACTATCCCCCTCTCCAATAACCTTACAATACCACACTGTTTTGTTATTTCCTTATCAGAAATGGAGCCGGCACAGAGACCCGAGACAAAGCTAGGACATCCCGATTGTGTTATACCTATGAGGCCTTTATGGTTGTACCTTTGTAGTGAGGAAAAAAACTCTGAATTCAGACTTTGGGAAGATGGTGTTTGTATTTTTTCTTCTGTACAATCAAGTATTACATGGGTTGATGAATAAATGTCTCTAAAGCATTTTGGCATGTGTTTGTCGATCTTTTCCCTGCTTGGCCAAATAGGGAGAAAACCTAGGTGAAAATATAAACAATTACTCCATGTTATGATAACCCTACTGACTGTAGACTGGTAAACATTAAATCTAACATACAAATCTTGTTGAAATAAACCTAACCTAATTTTAACAAGAAACATAAAAATCTGATCAATGAAAGACAAACTTTCAAAACGAAACGAAACATCAGTTACATGACATCACTGCTACCACAATTTTCCCTTAAATTTGACTCCAGCGAGTCATTTTCTCAGCAGAAGGTTGTAGCAACTAAAAATGAGTAAATAAACTATAAGAATCAAAACCTGTATAAAACTTCATTAACTGAGGATCTCTGGAAAATCTCTGAATAAAGATTTCTGCAATGACAACTGACTCATTTCCTTCTCAAGTCTTTTGATGTACAGTCTTGCCTCTTCTAACTTTTCTTCTGGTTATTTTTCTTCATGTGGTACGAAGTAATCGTGGTCACAAGGATGGGGAATAGGTGCTGGGGTCTTTGATGTTGAAGATGTTGTGCACGTAGTATTCGATTGCTGGAAAAATACAAAAGAAACCAAGGTTGTGTTGATTAGATAGATACTGCTCTACATTCAAAGAAAATGAGACAAAACAAACTAAACATGCTTTAATTATCTTTTATGGCAAAATTAGAGATGCAATATTATACAATGATGATATAATGTAGAAAAAGCATAAATAACGTTTGATTTTGGAACATCACTTAAAGCATGCGTTAATGTCAGAAACGTGATATTTGCCAAACATGTACATATTGCATGACATCACTTATAGAGATTACTGATAGTCCACATCACATTAAAGTTTGTTTGGTACAGACATGATAAAAAACAACATTCAAGCAACAGCTACTACTGCTTGCAGTTTAATACCTATATGAAAAGTTTATGATCCTAGGGTTGTATTATGATACATTCATATTTTTAATGGAATATAATTGGATAAATTGCCTCATCATTCGATGTACCACATTTTTTGAGATTGAATGAACGAGCCTGCTATTTGTAGTCCTGTGTCCATAGGTTGATCAGGTGCCGTTAACAGAACAAAGACAATTCGAACACAATATCGCCATGACATTCTTCATATTTCATCATTAACATTGATGACAGCTATCACGTTTCTAGCCTTCTGATTTATAAACATCACAGTCAAACTACTTCCTAAACACACTTACCTATCATTATCATGGACAGATTGACGAGAATATGGTGGCTTTCTACACTGGGAATCAATGTGTTGTCATGAAAAAACTGATGGAACAGCATCTTTCACAAGGCAACGCTTACCAGTCAAAGTCCTTGTAAATTGCTCAGGTGTAAAATGAGCTGAACAAACTTTTGTGTTAGGTTTTATCTTGAAACAAAAAAAAAACAAGAAAATAGTTTAGAGATATAGTAGCAGATTAACAAGGGTTTCATCACTAACCAGGTAATCGATGAGAAGGCAATACAATTACTACAAGACCAGGCAACATAAACAGCTACAAATAACAAAACCACAATAGCACTGAAACTATACAGCACAGCTCACGGCATCACATAAAAACGAAAGGGAAGGCTTTTGATTTAAAAAATAAGCTACATTCAAAATCTGTACAGTGCAAGGCAGAACTACTCAGAAAGGCGGGAAGAGGCCGGTGCTAATATGTCGAAAGTTGCAACATGTGATCATTTGACTTGAGAAAGCGTGGTTTCATCAGTTAACTATTTGTGTGGCCAAACACCATATAACTGTGCCAATTTCAACGTCAGAAACAAAATTTGCCAAACAATAGTGATAAAAGAGATAAACAAGCCTTTTGGTTTCATTTTTAGTATTAGAAAAAGAGCTAATCAGCATTGCAGAGGTAACACTAATTTTCCCCAATCCCGTTCGTGTTCGTGTACCCTGCCTGATCATAAAACTCAGTTTCCGCCCTTAGCCGTGACCGACCTGGTCACGAAAGCTTGATATTAAATTGAGCGGCTAGTGCTTTAACATGACTGAATATTTGCACACATCTATGAAAGCTGACAGTATTTAGTTGTATTTGAAAGATGGTCACCCTCGGGGTTCCTTTACCTGCCGCACCGGCGCGCCGTACCGGTAGGGCACTGTTCCGTGTGTACAAAGTTTACAAATTTCATCAACACTAAAACAAAAACCATCATTCGACATTGCGACGTACAGCTGATATCCACTGTTTTCCTCTTTGAGATATCAAGTGGAAAACTATGAAAGGACAGCTCTTTCACAATCTCACAATCTTTATTACTAAACTCACACTAGCAAAGAGTGTGGTATGGTACATTTCAAAATTTGACAAAGTACAAAACTGAACACTTTCAAGAGGACAACAAAGTATCCTAGTTGTACAATAAACAAACTGTTTAACAATGGGAAGGCTACTGGATGGTCAGCACAAATCAGTGTTCTTCAAGAATATAGCAAGATCTAGAAAATTATACTCCATAACCCTTTTAAGGGCCGTTTCTTTTTGTGTGACACCGGAAAAAGTGGAGCAATCTATTCCACTTTCCTGTAACAATAAAACTCGTTCAGTGATAAACTTTTTACATGAGAATAATAAATGAAACTCATCATCTATTTCATTGCTATCACATCTGAGACAAAGTCTATCTTTCAAAGGCAATTTTGGCTTATTTTCCTACCAAATTCAATATTTAAACTATGATCACTCAATCTAAATTTCGATAAAGCTCTGCGAAGAGTAAAGTTTGACAAATTATTTAAGTATTTTCATGTATCTTGAGTCATTGGAACACAGAGGAACGCAGCAATGATAGGTCGCATCTTCGCTTGTGCAGTGACAGCTGGTCGATCACATCACATGGCTTTGCGTTAGTAGCCTCGTTCTGAAGTCAATACGGCCGCCGCCTGAAAGAGGACTATAGGGTTGTTCCAACTGTTATGTGTAGTAAAAACTGACTTTGGAATTTCACTCAAAATTTTCATCCACTATATATGGGAGTCTACGATAAAACTGTAAATAAGTTTTTCCAATGGAAACTTGCTATTCTTTGTATATGTGCATATACAAACGTTGAATAATTAACATAATTGGACTTGATTAGAATATGATGGTCACAGGCCCATAGTATGTGTATAAGAATTTGATTTTGGATTTTCACTGAAAATATTCGTCCACTGTACATGGAAGTCTATGAGGTAACTATGAATAATATTTCCAGTAAAAACCTAGCCAAATCTGTGCATTTATAGACGTTTGATAATGTACTTAAAAGTACTTGATTAGACTGGGATGGTTAAAAGTTTATATGTATGCAAGAAATTGCATTTTTGATTTTCACCGAAATGTTGATTCTTTATGCATGGGAGTCTATGAGAAAACTCTGAATTGTTTTCTTACAATGCTTTCAAAACTAACATAATCTGTGCTTTCTGAGGTGTTCGACGATTGATACAAATGTACTTAATTCAAATAGGGTATTTAAAGCTTCAGATGTGGACAACAATTATGATATTGGAATTTCAACTGAACGTATAATTTAACTTTTTATGGTACTAGTGGTCTACAGGTAACTGTTGAATATTTTCCCTGACAACATTGCTGTATGTCTTATGTGTAAGTAATAGGAATTGTTCATTGCCCTCAGTCAGCTCCATTTACAATATGACAAGCCTAAGATTGGCCAAGGTAAGATGTTCATGTGACAAATAGTTATCTTTTTGTTCAGATTTATAGTCAAATGACTTTCGAGAATGAAATCATGCAGCGAATCATTTTTAGCTCCCAGAATATTTTGAACTCTGAAACTGCTTTTTTGGCAGGGCGGATACTTATAAATGTTAAGTGACCCCCCAAAAACCCCTCACCATCTGTTTGAAAAATGCATGATCCCCCCTTGCAGTTTTCAAATTTAAGGTGACCCCCACCCTATCTGGATTTTGCCCCCTGGCTGTAATAAGTGAATGCTGCCTTGTAGAATAAATGGTCACCTGTGTACCGTTGCACGTCGAACCGACAAGTGTATGTCTAACTATGGCTGTTGGATGCTCTGCAAATATAACCAAACCCCATATGTCGCCGTGATTCCTGGACTCTGGCCTGAAGTTCTGCGAATATAAATCGTGTACCTCCTCAGATCGTTCAAAAACTCCATTTGTATCAAAGATGGCAGCGATTACAAATCTACCTCTTCTGTCATAAATGTCGAACAGTTGTGTGGCCACTCTGTCAACAAATTTTCAAAATCGCGTACCATTTTTAGTTTGCCTAAAACAACTACAACATATGTGACATCGCTCTTATTTCTTACAAAACGTCATACGCGTACCTACACAAATAACCTTCAAAACAGTATTTCTAATAGAGATGACGAACATCTACGAAATAATCCGGCGTGCTTGAGCGAAATCGATAAACAGGGGGTAGAAATGTATCGTAAACATTTCGAATATTTTTTCACTCATCGGACTCGTTGTTAAACATGACCTTCTACAGAACACGTGGATTATGTTGACGGTCAAAATTTGTCGAAATTCATAAGGCAGAGGCTTTATAAGCGGCCCAAAACTGCCGATCACACTTGCCGCGTAATTTTTGACCTGGCGTGACCATTACGTTATTAATGATGTAATCTGGTCGATGATTTGCTAAAAGCTGGAATACATTATCGTAATGTGTCGCCAATTTCGGAAATGACCCGGACTGTTCAAAGTTCATGACTTCAGACTAAAATCTTATCAGTGCACACTTTGTAGTACATACCTCTCATATTCTTCCCAGTTGTTGGCATGCCTTTTGTGTGACTCTGTCATTCCTTGCGGCACTACACTTTCCCTATTTGTTCAAAACCTAACAAATATCTCCAGGGGACCTGCAACTTGCAAGGAAATAAATAAAAGAATTAAAAATCGTACTGTGAAAAATCAAATTATCTCAAACACAGACGACGAATCGTCATATTTCAATTGACAATAATACTGATGAATGACCATATTAATCTAAAAGTCCATTGACAGTCACTTTTGAATCAGACAATATCTAGCATTTGCATGGCCCAAAAAGACTTAGCATCATCGGATTCACACTGCACTCTGCATTCCTACGGTATCTTAGAGCAGGTGGACTGTCAGATCATGGATGAAAAATTGACTCTTTTTACATTCATGGTCATACAAATATCCAAAATGTGCATGTTGCAAATAACACCACATTTCATTTTCAACAGAAATAGTAATAATTAAGAAAGTTACAAATGAATTGGTGCAAAATAAAATGACATATCTTGTTTAGGTAAGATCAGTATTAATCTCATGTTAACTTAAAGCCCCCACTAGCTGTATCTTCTAGCATGTTTTATGATTTTACTTTCAAGCCGAAATAAATTTGTGAGAATGTACTAATTTTGGTAATGTATACACTTATTATTAACTACAAGCTGAGACTGTACATGCAATTTTGGACAAGATAAAGATATTGCACTGTGACGAAATATTTGCCCAAACATTAAATCCCATCACCTTGCATATTAGCAAAAACCCTGGATACTGTGCATATATGTACTGAAATCTTCACATAAACTGCACAGAGTAGTCCAATGTTATGCACAGGGCATTGTACAATTCGTGCGATAAAATCTCGAATGGCCCTTACTTCACAGGTATTTTTGAGGGTGCAACAGTCTTTGGACAGATTGTTCGAGGAGTCTTTTCTTGCTCGAGTCATGCTGTTCCTGATGCGGGTTTAATAGGAATTTCCCCTACATAATGATCTTGGTTGCTTCCAGATAGTTTTCCAAGTTTTGGTTATTCATTATCAGTGCTGTCGATGTGGACTTTAATCTTTGAACTGATGTCTGATGTATTGATTGATTCACATGATATAACTTTCATGATGCGCATTAATATGTTGATGTCTCGTAGGAGGGTTTTTCTGTGTGTGCATTTTGGAAGAGACTATATTTCAAGCCTTTGCTTAATGCTTTAGTTCAACATTTGTTAACATTTGATTTGAAAGGTTTTTGATGAATCTGAGATTCTTTCTCAGTTCTTGCTTTTGTTTAACCTTCCATTTGTTTTTATGGGCTTCGTGTTGTTTTTGAAGTTTTTGTTTTTTGCTTTCTTTGTTTGGAAAGCCCTTTTTCCTTTCTAAAATTTTGTTTGTTTTCATGTCTTGGTGTGTGCGGTGCAAGACACATGGTTTAGTGCAACGATAGCTCTCTTTTCGGACGATGTGTTGACCTTCATAAAGGCCGTTTGGTTTTAAATTTTGAGGGAAGATTATTTTTACTTTCCCTTGAAAGCTAGCTTATCTTGGTTTTTGAAGATTCCTTGAACTTCATTAAAAAGCTTTTTTCCTTTCGTTTCTCGCCTGGTTCTGCCGTTTGGTCAATACTTTTGCTGTACCTCCTTGACAATGAAAAGGGTAATGACGTAACAACTAAACCCATCTACGCAACAACCGTAAAAAGTATCCTCATCAAACAATGTTTGATAAGAAACTGGAAAATAAGGCAATCAAACACTGGCCACAATTTTTCCAGATAAGCCGTTCACAGCATATACAAGAGATAAAAACATAAAAGACATCCTCTTTCAAACAAAAGTCAAACACGAGGGCAGTTTAAATGAACGGTCTGAGCAACAAATTACACAAGAGTCAGACAACAACATAACGATTCTTGCATCTCTTTTCTGAACAAAGGCTGCCATCAAACTGAACAAGCGGGGAAACAAAACCATTTGAACGACTGATGAAGGGACCCTACTTTGGTCCTGAAACTCCATTCAGACCAATCGCACAAATATAAAAATCACATGTCGAGGGTCAAAGCACTATCGATTGGTGTCTTAACATGTTTATTATTGTCAAGAAACCACATTGATTTACTCTCCATACCATATCGCTAAGAAAGCTAGAAACAATGTGTGAAGTTGCTTTTATTTCCTGTTTCCATACTGTATCTGTTTTCCAAGGGAAGGGAAAGAAATCTGCATCGTACACATGGAATGTCTTGGACGATATCTCTGACACCTTTAGAACACTAACTCAACACCTGGCATCAGTCAATGATGATTGTCGTGCAGTTTTAGAAAAGTTTCTTGAATATATGTATGATAGTTCGAGCACAGCTACACATAATGATGCAAGATTGGACCTATTTGCAAGCAGCAATGATCGTAAAATTTTAATTTCTCCGATGCTGTTGAAGGTGACACTTGGTGCGTCTATTGGACAGCTGCATCTCCTATAGTTGAAATGTGGCTGTATAATAGAGAATGTGCCGGTAGATGTGGGTGTTATCGCAGCGGTCTGATTTGCACAGTACTTTGAAGTTGTTCTTGCCTAAACTAAAATCACATTATTGTTGACAAAATAAAGTTTTAGTATTTGGTCTGAAAAAGTATATATTTTTTGAAAGTTGGCTATGGTTCCATGAGTGCTAGGTGTATGTTTTCCATTTAGAGATGAAAGGAATTACAAAATATACCTTTGAAACCAGAAATATAAAAAAAAACCCAGATAAAAACATACAATTTGACACCAGATTTACTTACAAAGGTAATGGATTGTGCATTTTTGTTACTGCGTCATGCACACGCAGTCTTGAGGTGCTCCGATTTTACCTCGATTTACCAATCTATATGTTATCAGCTCCACACTATGTTACGATGTCAGGACTGTGGAACGGATAGGGATGTGTCCCTATGCCAAGGTGACTTAGATTTGTGTCCTGCTTGCAAGAAAAAGAGGTTTTCTGTCAATGACCATGACCATGACGAGTCACTGTCTGTGAACAATGGCGTTTCAATTACGTCATCTGATTCTGTGCTACCGAGCTGTACAGAAAGGTGTGCGACAACAGCAATCACGCAGCCTCAACCTACACCGCAAATCTCGTGATAAGGTACAGTCTTCGGACAACATTATCATCAATGAACTTTTGTGTTTCGTTGTCAACAAAATGGACGTACTTGCGTTCGATGACATCGTTGAGTTGTGTGTCGATACTTGCAGTATTACTGACATTGAAGTGGCCAAGTCACTGGTATTTGATGTATGTAGAGAGTTTAGCTCACGTCGTTTAATATGACGCAAAGGGCCGAACAAATCGCAATCCAATGTACAGGATATAGTGACCCTTCTACTTGAAGTTGATCCTGAAAAAATCCCAACTTTTTTTAGCTCAGGATCTGACCAAGTTACCTCCAGTTGACTACAATTACGTCGATATGTCGTCCCTTTTGTCTAAGTTCAACCGAATGAAAGTGGATCTCGATTGTCTAAAAACTGAGGTTACTACTATGTCCATTCTTTATTTACGAACGAGCTGAGGATATCAGACAAATAAACCATAAAATCGGACCTCTCGGCGAGCGGAGAAGTAATGTACTCGTGAGAATTCTACTTTTCATGCTGATGAGTTTTGTGACAATACCGTTATGACATCCCACCTGCTACTCATGTAAGAAATAATGCAAATGAAGTTGTTTATGATGACACCAGTGAATGAGAGTGTTAATGAGGTAACACCTGATACTGACAACAATGATGATGGTTTCACAACAGTGTTATATGGTCGCCTTAAACGTAACCCTTCCAGTTATGCTGACGCTGTGGTCCAAAGTAAAAGGTCTATATCTACATGTATATGGGGTGAGAGTCTCGCTTCAGCTCCACCGCCAACCACGGTCACTCAAAAAAACTGGTGACAAAATCTGGAGGGCAGGTCGTCGCAACTTTATGCTTGGTAATAAAAAGGACACGAGCATTCTGTCAGTTGCCAATCCAAAATCGTCATTATTTGTTACCAGACTTCAGCCAGACACGAAACCCGACCATATCATTTCGTATATTAGTGAGATGTTACATATTAATGTTGTTAGCTGTGTACAACTTAAATCAAAACACAGATCATATGCTTCCTTTTGAGTGACCGTCAATGCCATGAATTTGAAGACACTGCAAAATCCTAACACTTGGCCAAAAGGAGTATTAATCCGCAAGTTTTACCAGCCACGCAAACAACTATGAATCTCCGCATCTCATCATATATCTGTCGATCTGTGAAAAACGAGATAAATGCAGTGAGGGAACTGTGTGAAACCCATGACATTTGTTTGCTTCAAGAGCACTGGTTGACCAACGATAACATTTCTCTGCTCTCAGAGATTCATCCAGACTGTGATTACTATGGTGAGTCATCAATTGATACAAGTTAAAAATTATTTATTGGTAGACCGTATGGTGGTCTAGCATTTTTTTTGCGTAAATCCATCAGTCAAGCTGTCAAAGTTCGCTCATTTCAAGACGACAGAATATGAATTGAGCTTGATATTACTAATCATAAGACGTTAATTCTGTGTGTTTATATGCCAACCTGTAGCAGTGAAAATCACGATGATTTTATGGCCTTTAGGTAAAATACATTCCATTGTCCAATCTAGTAACTGTTTTAGCTATATGGTAATCGGAGATTGGAATGCAGTTGTAAATTCCATTTTTGGTTCATCTTTACACAAATGTTGCAATGAATATAGTTATCGTATTTAGGATGAGATCCTCCTCAATGAAAGCTCATTTACCTATGTTAGCGACGTTCATGGCACTACGTCTTGGTTGATCACTGTATCAACTTGTATCACAACTTATAGCGCTCATCAATGTATTAAATCCATGTCTGTTTTATATGGCTATATACTTTCTGACCATTTCCCTCTGAGTATAGTTTGTATAACTAGTATACTACCTTCATGCGAACCTGCCAATGGATATAATGATTGAAGAGACATGAACTGGTCTAAGGTGAACTGTACTCAACGTAGTACATATTTTTACATTTCTGATAAACTTTTATCTGATGTATTTATTCCTACTGATGCTCTTTGCTGTGCTAATGTGCATTGTAGTAATACCGTTCATGCTCAGAGCATATCCAATTTTTACGACAATATTATAGATTGTCTTTATTCTGCTGGTATGGAGATATCTTCTAGTCACTGTAACAGACACCACGTATGTGGTTCCTCGATGGAATGACAATCTCAAAGAAATTCATTGTATTGCAAGAGACGCTTTCACTGCAAAAAAACCCTATAATACTTACTGTATTAACATGGATTATTGCCTGTATTTTAGCTGAAGAGTGCATATACAGATGAATACAGTCAAGAATCCATTTTTTGTATTCAGCAAGCCTGTATTCATGTGGATTCATGTGAATTCACGTGTATTACACTATAATACAGGCAACTCATTAATGTGAATTTATCTGAATTATTGGGTTTTCATGCAGTGTTTTAAATTATGGCGTGAATGTGGCAAACCCAGGCATGGTCCGTTATTTGACTTCAAACGCTTGACGCATGCGCGTGTTAAATATGCTTTGAGAATCTGTAGGCGCAATGTGGAGCAAGTCAAAGCTGATGCAGCTGCGAAAAATCTGAATACAGGGAATTATAATACATTTTGGCAATCTGTTCTGAAAATAATGCAAAATCTACTCTCAGGCCTTGTTCTATTCATTGTTGTAGTGGCAATGCCAATAATGCTGAAATGTGGAGTAAACACTGCAGTGATCTGTTTAATGTGGTCCATTCAACAAGAGAAAAATAATCTGTTCTTGATAGTATTGGTGGTTGCAAAATGGATGATACTACTTTTATATCTCCCATTGGGTTTAAAAATGCTATTAGTAAATAGAAATTTGGGAAATCGGCAGGGCCTGATTTCCTCTCGCCTGAGCATTTTATTTTTGCCAGCAAAAAGGTGAATATACTTTTGAGTATGTGTTTTACTGCCATGCTTTTGCATGGTTTGTGTCCTTATAGATTCTCTGCTTATTATTATTATTAAGACATGATAATAACACTACCGACAAAAACAATTATCGGCCAATTGCATTGTCAACAATTGCTTCGAAAGTCACAGAATTTGCTATTTTGGGCAAGATAGATTGATATGTTGATTCATCATACTACCAATTTGGTTTTAAGCCCTCTCATTCTACTGACATGTGTGTATTTGTTTTAAAAGAAATAATTAGTTATTATAGGAAACGAGGTAGCAATGTTATTATTACGTTTATGGATGCTTCTAAAGCATTCGATCGAGTTAATCACTGGACACACTTTAAAAAGCTGATCTCTAGAAATGTACCAATTCTTTTCGTAAGGTTTCTCCCTACCTGGTACAGAACTCAGAATATTTTATTCGTTGGGCCAATTGCGTATTTGACAGTTTTACAGTAGTCAATGGTGTTAAGCAGGGCGGAGTTTATCTCGGAAGCTTTTCAATGTCTATGTTGATCATCTGAGTACAAGACTAGTTAATTCAAAAGTTGGATGTAACATAGATTGTGTTTACATAAATCACTTAATGTACGTGATGATATCTGTTTGATCAGCACTTCTGTCAAGGGAGCTCAAAAACTGGTTGACATATGTAGCCACTACGGCGACCTGCATGACATTGCTTTTAATACGAAGAAAATACAATGCATGTGTGCCATTTCAAAACGCACTCAGATTGTATACACTCCATCTGTTTATCTTAATGGTATGAAAATACATTTGTAGCAAAGAAATAGCATCTTTGGTATTTGTTGACGGATCAGTTTAGTAATAATGAAGATATTGAGTGTCAAAAGAGAACATTATATGTATCTGTAAATTTGCTCTTGAGGAAATTTCTTTATGTTCTTTGAATGTAAAGTGTAATCTTTTCAAAGCATATTGTTACCACCTCTATGGTGGTAATCTGTGGTTAATTATACTGCTAGTGTCTCGAAAAAGGTGAAAGTTGCGTACAATAAGGCAGGTCGCATATTTCTGGGCTATGAGAAACGCAGTAGTGCAAACTCTATGTTGGTTTCTAATAGGATTGATAGTTTTGATGCTCTTTACGAAAGCATGTATAGTCTGATGAAAAGAATATCTTACAGTGAAAAGACAATTGTAAGAATGGTTAATGATGTACTGCTTTACAGTTCTGACTTGTCTAACCTGTGGAGAGAGTCGATCTTTCATGGTTAGTGAATGAATTTACATATGGATAGTATATCCAACACCAGTTTTTTTTTGTATCACAGTATCTGTATTTCCTTTGTGTAATTTATATGGACGAATGTTGTCCGAATAAACAATACAATACAATACAATTTTATACCTTAAAACATAGTATATGGATTTACTTAGAAGCCTTACTGGAAGATGGCCACCATACGGCTGCCATCTTACATGAACAAAATAACAAAATATTCCTTTTAAACCTGCAAGAACAGTCTCAGGCACATAAAGAACATAAGATTTCACACAAAAACCACTTAAACGGTAATAAATTGAGCTTTTTTATGCCATAAGTATAGTATATGGATTTGCTTGGAAGCCTGCGATTGCCATGCAGCTGCCATCTTGGATGACAAAATAAAACAATATACCTTTAAAACATGCTATGGTAGCCTCAGTCACATAAAATACAATTTGACACATACATCATTTAAATGGATAATGTATACTTGTGCATTTTATGCCTGAAAGTCAAGTTTATAATTTGCAAGAAAGGCATATTTGAAAATGGCGGCCATAGAGCCGCCATCTTGGATGGACAAAATCACGAAATATGCCTTAAGACCTGCAAAAACAGCCTCAAGCACTTAAGAACATACAATTTGACATAGAAACCACTCAAATCGGTAATAAATTATGCTTTTATACCTCAAAATATTTGCTCAGCAGCCATATTGGAAAATGGCTGCCATACGGCCGCCATCTTGGATTTTCTAGTGGATAGCGTTGTTTTGTTACTAAGTGATACACCATTGATGATCCTGCAAAGTTTCATGCTCGTGTCATAAAATGAAACATTTAGCCAAAATACCACACTTATCTGCTCTACTTTATAAGGCGATGTCTCCGCCACAGCTCCACTGTCACCACGCGCAACTACGATCTCATCGAGCAGATATTTTCCTTATCTCGTGCTTGCTTTGTGTACGAATGGAACGTTTGCGGATAGTAACGAGCGTAGCAATCAGAATTGAGGTAGTTCTGAAATGCGCGTGATTGCCCATATTTGGGCACCAGGCCGGGGCGTGATACGTAAAAAAAATGCACGGATCTGAGGGCGCTTTCCCCCATGGCTTTACACAGGCACGTCAATGTAGGTATATGATAAAATCTTATTATTAACCTTGATTCACAACCAGTTTGAGTAAACAAACAATAGAGCGTATCAATCATGTGTTCCTTGGTTTATTTTCATGGGTGCTGAACAGAAATCACAGGGGTAGAGCCTTTTTTTTGGAGAGGGGGTCACTATTATTCAAAAAAAAACATTTTTGAGGGGGCATGCATGCCTTTTTTGGCAGGGTTCTCATTTTGCGTACCCATCGCAACTATACGTAAACAAGATGTGACCAATACAGTGCTAAACCAAAAATTATCAAATCATAACACATTGGAATCTGTTTTGCAAATTATTGATAATTTTCTCTACAAAGAATGCATTATAGGTACATTTATCAGTGTTTGATAACTTATGTAATTTTTAGCTCACGTGTGTAAACACGTGGGCTAATGTCATAGCGATGTCTGTCTGTCTGTCCGTGTGTGTGTGTGTCTGTCTGTCTGTCTGTTTACACGATAACTCAAAAACGCCTGAACGGATTCAAGTCAGATTTAGTACACAGGTACCATATGCTACTCGCAAGAAGTGATTAGATTTTGGTCAGTGTGGCTTGCATATTAATGAAGTTATGCAATATCGTTTTTTTCCGTACAATGGTTTCCCTATGGAGACGGTAATGACAGTGTAGACATATATCAAAAAATACTGCACAAAATTTCATGAAACTTTTTACACATGACAATCTACAAACATTATGATGATACTGCAAGTGTCATGTCAATTATCTTCTCATTTGCATATTTAATGAACTTTTGTTATTAGTGAGATAACTGTGAAATTCCTGCACCAAACTTGATGATACTTGCAGAAAATATTGATCTGATATATATCTTATTATACTTAGAAGCATTAGGCTGTGTCAAGTTAATAAATAGCTCATTTGCATATTTATGAAGGTTTGTAATTAGTCATTTAACTCTGATATTATTTCACCAAATGTGATGAAATCTGCTAAAGATACTGATCCGATTTGTATCTAACTGTAGTGTAAAGCATTAAGTAGTGTAAAATTAATTAACGGTTCATTTGCATATTTAATGAACTTTGTAATTAGGTATATAACTCTGAAATTACGGCACCCAGGTCAATGAAATTGAGTACAGATATTGTTTTGATAAATATCTAATTGTACTGAGAAGCATTTGGCAGTGTCAAGTTAACAAATAGGTCATTTGCATATTTTATGAAGTTTTGTAATTAGTGATATAACTCCAAAATAATTGCACCAAATGTGATGAAATCTGCTGCAGATACTGATCCGACAGATATCTAATTGTGGCATAGAGCATTTAGTTGCGTTAAGGTAATTAAGGTTTCATTTGCATATTTAATAAACTTTGTAATTAGTGATATAACTCCAAAATTAACAGCGTTAAATTTGATGAAACTTGCTACAGATGTTGATCTGATAAATATCCAATTTTACTGAGAAGCATGAGCAGTGTCAAGTTAATAATTAGCTCATTTGCATATTTCATGAAGTCTTATAATTAGTCATATAACTCCGAAATAACTGCATCAAATGTGATGAAAACTGCTGCACATACTGATACGACAGATATCTAACTGTGTTGTAAAGCATTTAGTACTGTAAAGTTAATTAAGAGTTCATTTGAATATTTAATAGACTTTGTAATTAGGTATATAACTCCAAAACTAAAGCGTTATATTTGATGAAACTTGCTACAGATGTTGATTTGATAAATATTCAATTGTGCTATGAATCATTGAACAGTGTCAAGTAAATTAAGGGTTTATTTGCATATTTAATGAACTTTGTAATTAGTGACATTACTCTAAAATTACAGCATTAAATTAAATAAAACGTGCTACAAATGTTGATCTGGTGGTATCTAATTGTTCCATAAAGCTGAGCAGTGTCAAGTTATTGCATATTAAATAAAGTATTGTAATTAGTGATTAAACTCTGAGAGTACTGTGCGAAGTTGATACAGTGATAACATATATCTCATTGTTCTGTGAAGCGTACAACTATTAATGAACCTGTTGTAAAACACGTGAGCATATTCAGTTCATATCTGGTTGTACTTGTAATTTAGAGGTAAAAATACATCTGTGTAAAAAAAATGAGTTTGGATTCCATAAAAAAATGTTGATTAACTATACACTGTAGTCAACGAGGAAACCATTAATTCTTTTCAAGAAAAAACTAGCTGCATCTTAGTTTTTATAGATGCATAATTATTGAGTATAAATGAAATTGATTAGAGCTGGTTACTGGTGAATGTGTGTGCAAAAAATTGATTTTAGAATTTCACCAGAATGTTGATTCATTGAACAGGTACAGTCTTGTCTCTGAAGAAAATGTGAAAAGATATTTCAAATACAACAGAAGCTAAATCTGTGCTTTATAAATGTTTGGCAACTGATATAAATGTACATGATGATAATATTGTTTGAAAAAGCAGAATAACAAATATGATATTGGACTTTCACCCGAGTGATTATTTGTAAAGGTTAAAGGTATTCTTTGAAAGTTCAAAGGTCAAATGAAAAATTATATGTCATTATTAAGATATCATCAATACAGACTGTAACAGACAGGGCACGTGAAACTTTGGTAGGGTCAATCTCTTTCTTGCGAACATTTTTGAAGGGTCATTATTTTTCATTTTAAAGGCACTTTTGCCAATCCCTGGGATCGCCTTTGTTCTTGTATGTAAGAGGATTATGGAGGTGTGACAGCCTTTTCTTTCCAATTAAAATTGTAATCTGGTGGTTAAATATTCTGGGGAGACAATCTTAAGCCAACACAGGCCTTTAAAAAACACCAACCAATCCCCGCCCATAATTTTTGTCCCGGGGTGCATAACACGAAAATGTCATATTAGCATAAAGTGACCTGGAAATTCGATTTTCATCATTCATTTGATATAGTAGGGAATATCGATTATTTGAAACGATCAAACGTTAGATACTTTGCCAGATAAAGACATTGCTGAACACGTTTATACGAGAAGGAGTAGACGTATCTAAGACACTTGGGCTGCTGAAGAATAAGAGAACAGTTATACATATAACTGGTATACTGTACACGACGGCCGTCGAGCTCATTCTGGACTAGGCCGCGATCGAAGCCTTAAATTGTGTGTTGACCTGTCGCTGGTGCGGAAAAGAGTTGCCCTTCTCCGTCCAAATTGCTAAACTTGGTTATCGAGTTTAGTCCAGGTTGAACGGAAAATAAAACGTGCTGCTTGTCGAACCATTGAGCTTTTGGTGGCTCTTTTGTCGTACTGGACAACATAACTTCATGACACGATCGACGACTCACCACTGACACTATATTCAAACGTACAGCATAGTCGTCGAGATGGTCCGGGATTTCAAGGGTAGACTCATAAGCAGTCATTCCTATACACAGTGGGAAATGTTAGCAGAAACTGAAAGAAGGACAACTGAAGATTGTTGATGGTACGATGCAAGCGACGCTAACAAAGGCATACCCTGAGTATAAAAAGCCTAACAGAAGTCTCTTGTCAAAAAAGTTTGCAAGAAAATCAACATAGGTTACAAGATTGGTGTGAGTAGAGCGAGTCTTAATAACGCCAATAAATCCTACAACTTCTCCTATCATGTCGGAATCATGGCTTGCCGGCTAATTATTTCCAAACTTGTGCTGTGAATAATGATGCAATATACGAACTAATTTTGTATCCAGAAGGAATTTACAATTCATATGAGTGGTTATGCAATTGATTTATTGGGTGAATAAAACCCCCCTGGCCAAGGTCAGGAATATTGACTGGTACCGTGCATCTAGGAAAAGTAGCTACCTTTTAAACAATGTTTGGTGTCGTCCTGTTATTGTTATAACACCAATGAAAATGTATATGTACGAGAAGATGATCAACGACAAAATGATACATGACATTGAACTACACAAGAAGTAAAATGTGACGAAAAGATATAGAGAAGTTACTAAAATA